>NC_060120.1:748542853-748656169 GCF_021461395.2 Schistocerca americana
TTCTGTGGTTCCCTGAGACCCTCTAACCTAAAAAATCACTCAGTCTCTTCCACACAGCACCCGCTACCCGTGTAGCCGCCTCCTGTGTGTAGTGGACTCCTGGTCTATTAAGCGGAACCCGGAAACCCACCCCCCAATGGCGCAAGTCAAGGAATCTGCAGCCTACATGATTACAGAACCGCCTGAGCCTCTGATTCAGACCCTCCACTCATCTCCGCACCGATTGACCACAGTCAGTCCTATCGATGATGCTGTAGATGGTGAGCTCTGCCTTAATCTCAGAAGCAAAACTGGCAGTCTTTACCATTTCCGCAAGCCGTCCGAAACCAGACAGATCTGCTCCGATCCAAAGCGACACACGTCATTGGTACCGACGTGAGCCACCACCTGCAGTTGGCAGCACCCTGTACTCTTCATGGCATCCGGAAGCACACTTTCCATATCCGGCATGACTCCCCCCGGAATGCACACAGAGTGCACGCTGGCTTCCTTCCCCTCCTTGGCAGCCATGTTCCTAAGGGGCCCCCATTACGCGCCTAACGTTGGAGCTCCCAACTACCAGCAAACCCACTCTCTGTGAATGCCCAGACCTTGCAGGCCGAGAAGCTTCTTCTGGAACAGGGTGGACGACTGCATCCGGCTCAGAGACATCGTCAGCCGCAGGTAACGCCTGAAACCTGTTCGTGAAACGAAACGGGGAGGCCCTACGATCGGCCCCACAGAAAGTTTTTCGCTGCCTGCCAGACTTTGTAATGATTTCCCTACCTGTTGCTCTTGCACCACCTACTTCGGGACCAACACCCTGCCCCAACCATCGAGGATGTCCGTCCCCACTTCTAAGCCGGAGAAGCGTAAGTCGTCTTCGGCTTCTCTCGCTAGGAAGAGGTCCCTTGGGTCACTCCCTTCCCAGGATTGTGCTAGTGGGAAAGATGACACCTGCCATGGATGAAGAGCCCAAAAGAAGCTGGTCGTAGGGCTTCACAATCATCCTCAGTCCCAGAGACTGAGCCAGTGAATTCCTCCCAGCCAGGGAAACCCAAAGAGCAGCGAGAGAAATCCAAAAAGAAAACTCCTAAGACCAATGAAATTGCGGTGGCACCCACACCACCGCTACCTACAAGCTCTGCATCTGAGGATGGGTTGGAGATTTTTGAGTCTGCTGAGGACCTTGATCACACCAGACCCTCACACACAATGGGTATAGACTGCTCAGGCAACAAGTCGGTGGCAGCAGGTGACTGAGTAGTAAACCACCTCATTGAATGTTCCATGCCTTCCCAGTCTCACGATGACATCATCATTTAGTGGAATTGCGGTGGTTTTTTCCACCGTTGGCTGAGCCACGGCAACTGTTAAGCTTTACACCTGCTGTCTGCATTGCTCTTCAGGAAACCTGGTTCCCGGCAATGCGGATCCCTACCCTCTGCGGCTATAAGGGGTATTACAGGAACTGTAGTGTCAGGTGGAATTTGCATTTATGTCCTAAACTCAGTTTGTAGTGAACATGTGCTCCCTTTAAACTCCTCTTGAAACTTTGGCTATCAGAGTAAGGATGACGCAGAAAATAACTGTCTGCAATATATATCTTCCTCCAGATGGTACAGTACCCCTGAATGTATTAGCTTCACTAATTGATCAACTCCCTAAACCTTTCCTACTTTTGGGAGATTTTAATGCCCACAACCACTTGTGGGGTGGCACTGTGCTTACTGGGCGAGGCAGAGATGTCAAAACTTTACTGCCTCAGTTTGACCTCTGCCTCTTAAATATTGGGGCCGCCAAACTTCAGTGTGGCTCATGGTAGTTACTTGGCCATTGATTTATCAATTTGCAGCCTAGGATTTCTCACATCTTTCCACTGGAGAGCACATGACGACCTGTATGGTAGTGACCACTTCCCCATCTTCTTGTCACTGCCCTGGCATCAGGCCCACAGATGCTTGCCCAGATGGCTTTAAATAAGGCCAACTGGAAAACTTTCACCTCTGCTGTCACCGTTGAATCTCCCCCACACGGTAACATCAATGTGATGGTTGAGCAGGTGACTACAACAATCGTTACTGAAGCAGAATACGCGATCCCTCACTCTTTAGGGTGTCAGAGGCATAAGGCAGTCCCTTGGTGGTCGCTAGAAGTAGCTGAAGCAATTAAGGAGTGTCTGCGAGCTCTACAGCGGCGTAAGCGGCACCCTTCCCTGGAGCACCTCATAGCCTTTAAACGGCTCCATGCCTGCGTCTCAACCATTTGGTGCCATACGTCACCTTCTCAAGTCGGGGCAAAGATCAAACGTCTTTTTGGGTACTAGACCCCAACAGGTGTTCACGGTGTTACCATAAATGGCGTGTTATCTACTGACACAAACACGATTGCCAAACACTTTTCTCGAGCCTCTGCATCGGAGAATTACCCCCCAGCCCTTCGCACTCTCAAACGGCAGCTGGAAGGGAAAATCCTCTCATTCACTATACACCACAGTGAATCCTATAACATCGCATTTACAGAATGGGAGCTCCTCAGTGCCATTGCAGATTGCCCGACACAACTCCTGGGCCTGATCGGATCCACAGCCATGATCAAACATCTCTCATCTGACTACAAGCTACATCACCTCGTCATCTTGAACCGGATGTGGTGCAATGGTGTCTTTCCATTGCAGTGGCGGGAGAGCACCATCATTCCAGTGCTCAAGCCCGGTAAAAACCCGCTTGATGTGGATAGCTATCATCCCATCAACCTCACCAACTTCCTTTGTAAACTGCTGGAACATATGGTATGTTGGCGGTTGGGTTGGGTCCTGGAGTGACGTGGCCTACTGGCTCCATGTCAGGGCGGCTTCCGCCAGAGTTGCTCTACCACTGATAATCTTGTGTCCCACGAGTCTGCCATCCAAACAGCCTTTTCCAGACAGCAACACCTGGTTTCCATCTTTTTTTTACTTGCGTAAAGCATATTACACTACCTGGTGACATATCCTTGCCACATTGTGTGAGTGGGGTCTCCGGGACACACTCCCAATTTTTATCCAAAACTTCCTGTCGCTCCGTATTTTCTTTGTCCAAGTTGGTGCCTCCCATAGTTCCATCCATATCCAGAAGAATGGAGTCCCGCAGGGCTCTGTATTGAATGTGTCTCTATTTTTATTGGCCGTTGACAGTCTAGCAGCAACTGTAGGACTGTCCGCCTCACCTTCTTTCTATGCAGATGACTTCTGCATTTCGTACTGCTCCTCCAGATCTGGTGTTACTGAGTGTCACCTACAGGGAGCCACCCACAAGGCGCATCCACAAGCCCACAGCTTCCCTTTTTGAGCAGCAAAGTCATGTGTCATGCACTTCTGTTGGTGTCGTACCGTTCATCCGGACTCGGAACTTCACCTTCGTGATTATCCACTCACTGTAGTGGAGACATATCAATTCTTAGGACTGGTTTTTGATGCTCGATTGACTTTGCTTCCTCATCTTCGTCAGCTTAAGCAGAAGTGTTGGCAGCACCTCAACACCCTCCATTGCCTGAGCAACACCAATTGGGGTGCAGATTGCTCTACGCTGCTGCGGCACTACAGAACCCCTGTTGAATTCTGAATTGACTATGGGAGTGTGGTTTACAGTTCGACAGTGTCCTCAGCATTACATTTACTCAATCCTGTGCGCCACTGTGGGATTTGACTAGCGACAGGAACTTTTAGGATGAGTCCGGTGACCAGTGTACTGGTGGAGGCTTGGGTCCCTCCATTGCAGATCAGACGTGCACAACAGCTCGGCAGTTACGCAGCACACATTGATAGTTCTCCTGAGCATCCGAATTACCATCTCCTTTTTCCGCCCGTGGTAGTCCATCTCCCACTCAGCGGCCCAGGTCAGGGCTCAGGGCTAACGTTTGTGGTTCGCGTGTGGTCCCTTTTTCTCTGAACTGGATTCCTTCACTTTACCTCGTCTACTTGCAGTCCATTCACATACGCCTCGGCCACAGCTTCGTCTGGACCTTTTACGTGGTCCCAAGGACTCCATTAAGCCTCATCTCTCTTCTGTCACTTCCTCTCAATTCTTGAGGTGTTCTGGGGCTCTGAAATGGTTTGCACCGACAGCTTGATAGCTGATGGTCACGTTGGCTTTGCCTACGTTCACGGCAGTCATATTGAACAGCATTCCTTACCTAATGGCTGCAGTGTATTCAGTATCTCCGTTCATGCCCTGGGGAGTCTTTTCTTTTATGTACTGACTCCTTGAGCAGCCTGGAAACTTATCGACCAGTGCTACCCTGTCGTCCTTTGGTTGCGTCCATCCCGGAGTCCGTCTATGCCCTGAAACAGTCCATTCATTCAGTGGTGTTCGTCTGGACCCCTGATCACGTCGGAATCCCAGGAATTGAACTTGCTGACCAAACAGGCTACACGGAAACCACTTCTGGAGATGGGCATCCCCGCAACTGACCTGCGTTCATTATTACACCACAAGGTTTTTCAGCTTTGAGAGACGGAATAGCAAAATCTCAGGACGCACAACAAACTGCGAGCCATTAAGGGGACCACGATGAGGGCCTCTCGCAGGGACTCCATGGTTCTCTGTCAGTTCCTCATTGGCCATGCCTGGGCAACCTACGGCTACCTCCTGCGCCTTGAAGACCCACCTCAGTGTCGGTGCGGCACCCGGTTGACAGTGGCCCATATTCTTCTGCTCTGTCCTCCTCTGGCTGCCCTTCGACTTCATCTTCGGTTGCCAGACTCATTATCATTGATTTTAGCAGATGCCGCCGCATCAGCTGGTTTGGTTTCAAGTTTCATCCGTGAGGGTGGGTTTTATCATTCAGTCTGAGTGTTAACACATGTC
Source organism: Schistocerca americana (assembly GCF_021461395.2). NCBI lineage: Eukaryota > Metazoa > Arthropoda > Insecta > Orthoptera > Acrididae > Schistocerca > Schistocerca americana. The sequence continues at coordinate 748,547,680 of NC_060120.1, forward strand.
CTTTGTCCCTCTGTGTCCTCCACCCTAGTGCTTTTAGGGTGGATGTTTTAATGTGTTGCAGGGTGGCTGGCTTTTCGTTTTTATTTTCTTGGTCGGCCAGCCACTGTAATCTGCTTCCTTGTTTTACTCTCTTCTAATTGTTTCTTGCATCTCTGTTGTTTTCTTGTCCTCTTTTTGTACCTTTTAGTGTTCATTTCATTTCCTTCGTTCCGGTGGTCTTTCCTTTCTTTCTGTTTTGTGTTATATGTCTCGTCTGTTTTATTCTTACACGTGTGACATTGTTTTATTATGAACAAGGGACCAATGACCTCGTAGTTTGGTCCCTTTCCCCCTCTTTTAAACCAACCAGCCACAAAAATCCCCTTTTATTTTTGCCTCACTAAGATGAAATTTCTCTTACAAAAGAGAAATGCTTCCCCACTTTCATCTGGTTAAAGTGATTGACACCTACGCTAAATTTTCTTTTCATAATGCAGTGCATTGACACAGCTATCTGAGAAGCTCAGGAAGCAATAGAATTTGGTGTAGTCATGGTGTAACCCAAGTAATATGCCTATGACTATTAGATCCCTGGAAATCTGCCATTTAATATTACCATAGTTCAGTTGCAGTGGCAATTGTCGTTTTATCGAATGTTTCTTACATGTAAGGGTCATACACAATCAGAATTGATGGTAACGTGTTGACATGTTACTGTGGGGAACTTGAACGATACCTACTAATCACTTTTATAGTCATTGTCCCTGTACATCTCTACAAAATGCCAATTTTTCTTTTTCCTCACATTTGAAAAATGGAAGGAATGGCATAAGGGGGTACGGAACACAGTCATACTTACCATCTCATCAAAACAATTCCACTGTTATAGTCTTGTCACCAACAGTTCAGCTTAACCTTTGGACAACTCCAGATTTTTCACTAGGCTATTAAGTTCTCACTGTGTTGTTTTGTGAATCTCTGTACACTCATTATTACACCCAAAACTGGGATTTTTTTTTAAGAAACTGAATTTTGAATGTGACAATGCAGCAGTAGCTTCACTAACTCCCTCGTCACTGTCGCAACCGGGTGGGACAGGAACAGTCAGTCTGTTTTGGTGTGGCACTCATTGTGTGGCCGATGGTGTGTTACAATACATAAAAAAAAAATTTATTTATGGAAATACTATGTTTAATAGTTGTCACACAAAAGTAACAATCATTCACTGGTTTGATGGTTCTTACCAGATCATGGGTATAGCAAAGCCTATAGAAGTTTTTATTATTCAACCACTAATGAAGAATAAAGACACAAGATATGCGACATACATGAGGTGCTCAAGGCTTGGCTTGGTCCCAAATTTCACATCCAAAGTATAGTCTGGATGCCTTCCTAATATATGGCATTATTGGCCACCATTACAATTCAATGTAGACTGTCTGCAAATTTAGCAAAACTTGTCAGCACTGTTTACTCGTTTGTGAGGCATATTGAATCACAGGAATTAAAATGACCACATACACTAACTACACACCAGCTGTTCTTCAATACTCTCCCTGTGTTTCCATTTGTCAGCAGGTGGTGTCACTTCTGCATCACCACTGGTGCTCCCTTCATGGGAACAAGCTCTGGGGAATGAAGCCTCTCCCAGTGGCTTGGATGCCCTCCTCTCAGCTATCTCGCTATGAGGCAATCAGTTTAGCTAGATTGCATATTGGGCACTGTCTTTTCAGCCATCGTCATTTGTTAAGTGGAGCTTCCCCACCACTTTGTGCTCATTGCCCTCAACCTTCGACTGTTTACCATTTCCTGGTCTTAAGTTCAGGACATATGTTTCTCTATGGCTTTTTTTGTGGACCTTTCTCCACGTCCCTGGTTTTCGCTGTTTTTCCTTCTGTTGATTCGGGTTAAGGTGTAGTCATTTTTAACTCTTCTGTTCTATGGTTCTGACATAGGCCCGTATGACACTAGTTTTTTTGCAACGTAAAACAAAACAAACAAAAACAATGAAATACACTGAGGTGACAAAAGTCAAAAGAGATACCTCCTAATATGATGTTGATGTTGGACCTTAGTTTCACAACTCAATACTGCATGGACTCAACAAGTCGTTGGAAGTACCCTGCGAAAATATTGTCTATGCTGCCTGTATAGCTGTCCATAATTTCAAAAGTGTTACTAGTGCAGGATTTTGAGCTTGAACTGATGTCTCAGTTATGTCCCAGTGATGTTTGATGGGATGTGTGTCGGACAGTATGGGTAGCCAAATCATTTACTCGAATGTCCAGCATGTTCTGCATGTTGTATTGTCATCCATAAAAATTCCATCATTGTTCGGGAATATGAAGTACATGAATGGCTGCAAATGGTCTCCAAGTAGCCAAATGTAAAAATTTCTAGTAAATGATTGGTTCATTTGGGCCAAAGGACTCAGTCCATTCCATGTAAACACAGCCCACATCATTATGGAACCACCACCAGCTTGTACAGTACCTTGTTGAAAGCTTGATACCATGGCTTTGTAAGGTCTGTGTCACACTCGAACCCTACCATGAACTCTTACAAGCTGAAATTGGAATTCATCTCAACAGGCAGCGGTTTTCTGGTCAGATACCTACAGGCGGCAGTTTTCCAATCGTCAAGGGTCCAACCACTATAGTCACGAGCCCCAAAGGCACTCGGGCCAGTCATCTCCTGCTATGGTCTATTAATGTCCTACTTCACCAGACCATCCTAGTGGATATGTTTGTCGTACATCCCATGTTGATTTCCGCAGTTATTTCATGCTGTATGCTTGTCTGTTCGCACTGACAACTCTATGCAGATTCTGTTGCTCTAGGCTGTTAAGTGAAGGCAGTTAGTGACTGCATTGTTGATGATGCGAGGTAATCCCTGAAATTTGGTATTCGTGGCATACTCTTGACTATATGAATATCAGAATATTAAATTTCCTAACAAATTTCAAAATGGAACATTCCATGCTTCTAGCTCCAACTGCCATTCCTCATCCAAAGTCTGTTAATTCCCTTCGTGCGGCCCTAATCACATTAGAAACCTTTTCACGTGACTCACCTGAGTACAAATGACAGCTCTGTCAATGCACAGCCTTTTCATACCTTGTGTACATGATACTTGATACTATTGCCATTTGTATAAGTGCATATTGCTGCCCCATGACTTTTGTCATCTCATTGTATCTGAACTACTTAACATCAAGAGCACCAACTTATATTGGATAGGGAGACAATTTAAACATATCGACCTCTTTAAATCTTGGGAGAGCTGGGACTTGGGTGATGCATTTGGTGTGACTCGTGCTGTAAAAGAATTCCCAACACTGATAGTGGAGACAATGAAATCAACATTGTCAAAAACTTACAGACAGCATGTTACACTTGGAAAAGGCTCTTCAGTGTCTTAAGACAGCAGCTGTTCTGTTTTTTTTGCAAAATGCTCATTTAACAGCTGCAAGTAAGTACTCTTTTTAATAAACTGAAAATAACTCAACTACATAAACATGCGCTCAGTAAAGTTATTTTATCTAGTCACAGGAGAGAAATGGACATGAATGTTTGAGACGTGTAGCCCACTTGTAAATTGAAAAGCGAGCAAAGCTTGTGGTGGGGGAAGTTGCCTTTCCCATAAGAACACTATAGCTGCCATGCAGGATGATAGAATCAATTTCCCATCCTAGCAGTGCAGAACAGTGTGCAGATATTTACATAAATTCTGTCCATACATGTTTTAGTAACTTCAACTTTGTACACACATTTAATGTGTGTTTTTAAACTACATCATTTAGAGATTAATGTTAATGTTACAAATTATGTATTTCTTTTATTAATATTATACCCCTACAACAATATTTTTAATAATCTGTTTTTCTGTCCTCCTCAACGTGGAAACTGTTAATCCTAGAAGAAACATAGAGCCTTGTTCATAGTAAATTTAATGTAGTTCAAACATTGTCGCAGGATAATGTAACAAGTTGTTGAAGCCAACTTCAGGGAAATAATGAAATGTATGAGTAGTTACAAGCTCCCTTCAGGTAGACTTGTAACTTTATTCATGTCTTTTTAGTTGACACCACTTCGGTGACTTGCCTGTCGATGAGGGCGAAATGATGATGAACACGACGCAACACCCAGTCCCCAAGCGGAGAAAGTCTCCAACCCTGCTGAGAACCAAACCCAAGCCCCTGGCATGGCATTCTGCCATGATGAACACTCAGATACGGAGGTGGACAATTTCAGGAAAAAATAAGTTTCATTTCCGAAGAAAGGAGGACACATGAGGCAGTATTGAATCTGTGACTTAACTTAAAAGGTAGATTGAACACAGACAAATGCACATTTATTGCCTTTGTAGATTTAGAGAAAGCTTTTGACAATGTAGATTGGAATACAATCTTTGAAATTTTGTAAGAAGCAGAGATAAAATACACAGGTTGAAATGTTGTCTACAACTTGTACAGAGACCAGACTGCAGTTATGATACGAGTAACAAAAAAGAGTATGACAAGGGTAATGCAGTGGAATCGAATTAAATCATGCGATGCTGAGGGAATTAGATCTGTATTAATATTTGGGAACCAAAATGATTGGTCAAAGTAGCATGATGTTCGCTGCTTATTTACCATAATATTGGGTGGCAAAGTAATGTCTGATCAGGAGAAAAGACTTTCTATTATTCAATCTTGCTCACACATTATTTCAGCACACTCGCCAACCCCTTCTGATCGAACTTCTTTTCTCAAAATGATGAGGCTATGTCTGGAAATTAAGAGTACAAATTCAACATTCTGTTCTTGAAATGAATAAAATTCTTCTCATAAATAACGTACCATATATTGTACTCTTGTTTACAAAGATCATGCATTACAAATTTCATTCATTATTTGAACATCACAAATACATTGATAAGGACTGTCCAAAAACAGTCAGTCTTATTTAACAAAGCCCAGTTGAGGGAGTATATAAAAATAGGCATTGTCATGGCCTCTGTTCCTCCATGGCTCGCACCATATCTCCATGACAGGGCCCGACAACATCGAATAAACAGCCCGCTACGAATGTAGTACGTTGTTTATTGTTGTCCCAGCAAGCAGACATGCTATGTCCATCCATTTCGTAATATGTGTGTGCAAATAAAACATATGTCCAAACAGGTTATACTAATTCATTACAAAAGTAAACTTTTTATAGTGGTCATCATCATTCGTAGGTTTGGAAAATGCTTGTGCAACACGTCACTTCACCAAAGTGGTCCGTTAAACTACAGTAAAGAGGATATAAGATGCAGACTGGCAACATCAAGAAAAATGTTCCTAAAAAAGAGGAATTTGTTGATATCTGGTATAGATTTTAGGGTTGTGGAGTCTTATCTAGAGGTATTTGTGTGGAAGTAAAACATGGATAATAAACAGTTCAGAAAGAAGAGAATAGAAATGTGAGGAATATTTGCTCATCCCTAAAAGTTTTTTGTACTACATTTGCTGAAATATATATACCACTAAGACTTAAGTATTTAAGTCGGTCTCCGTTGACTCTGAGAAGGTAGGCTTCAGTAATAACAGAATTATCTATCCCATCATAAGTGAAACATTCAATGGAAATACGTGGAGGCAGACATACTCTTTTTATTGATTTTTAAAAATGATGCGTATTTTTGCAAACGACTTTTATACAGAACTTGAAAACAAGCAATATGCAAAGATGGTTAACAGAGTCAAACAATTTGACATAGAATTAATTGTTCACCAACTGGTGGTGCCCCATACTGATGAAAATATTTTCAGTGATAGTGCCAGTGAAATTGTTAAGTGGACATTTAAGAAAAATTCTTGAAAGTGTGTGAAGTATTTAGGATTTCGTCTGTCCCAGTTGCATGTCACTTCCTTACTGCTGGGCTCATATTGATATATTGTACCCTGGCATTGAGAGAATTTATTTGTATGCAGAGCACAAACAGGCAGCACAAGGAATATCGCAGATTACATTTCTTTGTCATTCTCAGCCAACATCATGGCTACTTACTTAGGAAGCATGAAAGTGAATTTTATAGTTTTGACTTTTTGGAGGAAGTGTGATGGTTGAGGGTTATGGATGAATTGATAGGAAAAATAATTTGCTATTATTGCATTTGAAACAGAGTTAGTGGTGGTGAAAATGTTACATTATGAAAAAAGTTAGTGTGTGTAAGCTTTTGAAGCTCCAGAATGTTTGTAGACAAAGGAAGACCATGAAACAATGTGATAAATTCACAGCAAAATAAGCATTCATGTCAAAAGGCAGTACACTCAAGCACAGACAAAGGGTAACAGATACTGACTTTGGCATTTTATGCTTTTTCATAGAAGAGAAGAGAGGAAACAGTTTGGTAGATGGTGATATTCAAGAGTTCCATAGGAAGATCATTCAAGACACGGCATAAGTGCTTTCCTCCTCATATGTACAATTTGCTGTAACTAATACCTCTTCTCTTCTTCAAATTCCTCTTCTGTTTTTGACCCAAATTTTGTGGAGTGGCTCAGTGCTAATCCTACAATAGAAATCACTGTAATGTGAGCTGTAGATCTCAAACCAGCTGAAAAAGAAAGTAAGTTCCTATATTGACCAACCTACACCTGGAAGTATGTTTTGGATGTGGTCAGCATGCCAGGCTATTGGGGGTAATACACTACAGATATGAAGTTGCTGGGATTCCTGTGGGATTTGCATTTCTCTTGTAAGTCTCTGAGATAAACCTGGCATACTATAGTCTACCCAAAATTTCTTTACAGTTGAAAATTCGGCAGGAGCATGTAAAGGAGCGGATCAGAATTGCCATGTGCTGCACATAACATGTGTAATCATAACAGTTAATTCAACTCACTCAAACAGAAAAAACTATTCAGCATACAAACATGGAACTGTCATCAATGTGTTCTGGAAGAACATCACTGTGTTTTCATTTCAGTTTGATTTGTTACAACAAATTATTAAGACGATATACTGCAAGTTCAAGAAAATACCTTTTCTGATACTGTTGCTGAATTTTTGGTGTGTGGGGAAACATTTTTGCTATTGAAGCTAGGTGAAAGCATCACAGGAATGAAATTTTAAGAATACATCACCAAAACCAGAACTCTGTTACAGTTTTTTAACACGAGACGATTCAGTTAAATAAGTGGACAATGGTCCGCTTGTGTGCCAAGCAGTAAGTGACCGCTGTTCCTGTTTCATTATTTAGATCTCTAGGTTTATAATTAACCTGTTGTTAAGTTTTCTGTTCTGTCTTCTTATTCCTAACATAACAATAAATAGGATTTATGTGTGTTTGTCATGCTGAGAACAGGTTTCTTAAGCAGGTCAACTGGCATTGTGAGTAAGAACAAAGTGATACAGACACAGTACCTCAGTTTTATGGCAATTATATTGAAAGCAGCAGCATTTAATTTATGTAGTATAATAATTTTTGTTGGTTGTGTTCCATATCTTTGCCAAATATTATAAATGACATATTGTAAAACATTAAGCTTCTGTATAACTTACTCGGAATTGTATGACCAGTTTATCAATATAAATTTATTAGAATAGCAGGTTCTAAGATTATGTGATGTAAACTGAACTCCTGGGATGAACTTCATTTGGAACTAGTCGCTGATAAGATGTTCACTTTAAAATATCAAAACTTACAAAAATATGATTCTTTTATGTAGGTACTCACCGTAGTAAACTGCACACACCAAACATGTAGCTCAGTGCACCTATGCTTAATTTCTGTCATGTGATAATGGACAAAAGCTCCTCTGACATCTCTCTCGTTGCTATGAAATCTACCACTGTCATTGTTTAATGAAATAATCATTTCCTCCACTGAACATTCCAAAACAGCTACATTCTGCCATACTATTTCCATAATTCTCTGCATTTGATTGATGTCTTTCTTCCGGTCTTCAGAGATAATGTTCCTTACTGCTTCTTCTGAGAGTACTTTGACTCCAAATGGTAAAGTTGTTGTTGTTTTTGTTGTTGTTGTTGTTGTTGTTATTCGTGCCAGTGTAACCTCTAATTTTGACCCATATTAACACTTTTGAGGCCAGTGGTAACCTAATATTGTAAGCCCATATGTTTCTGCTAACTCATAGATTTTGTGTGTTGGAGGGGGGGAATTGTGGTTTATTGGAGAGACATTGATTATACCAGCTCAACCTTTCTAAGATTTCACTTATCTTGACACTATTGATGTTGAAGCCAGTCAATCACTTCCTCCTTTCTCATGGCAGGTGCTTTTTCAACAAGTAGTTAATGGCAAGGAGCATTATCTAGAAGAGTTGGTATGGTTTTCACAGATTTGGAATCAGTGATTCTATGAAGCACTTTGTAAACTTAAATGTCATTCATCTCTTCCTGATGATCTCTCACATCCTTAAATTTAAAAAGCAGAGACTGTTTGTTCAGTGCCTCCATGAAGAAGAGTAAGTCTGCCTCCCTTGTTGGAAGGTATTGCTATCATTCTTTTAATTGCATTGTCTGCCCAGCCCTGCTTGACAATAAGACCAGAATTGACCTGTGTTTCACCAAGGCTTAGCAATTCGCCAATACGTGTACCAAGGCTCTGCCTTAAAAATCAGCAATTCTATGCAGCTATGCCCTCTCTCTCTCTCTCCATCTGCAGCATATGGCCACAGAAATGTACAGAGTGAAATCTTTGGGTGTGCAAAAGTGTGAACAACAGAGTGTGACTGCCATGTGAAGGATCTGATTCCCTAATGGTGGCCAATAACTTACTGAGTGTCAGATGTTACTTTCTGTGGTGGTTGTGACGACAATGATGATAAATGTGATGATGAATCACATCCTCAGCAAGTAAATCTGTTAGTAATCCACTTACCTATAAAACATTTATTCCTAGAATTCCTAGCTTTGATGTTTTTCAAGCTTCCATTTCTTTTCTGAAAATTTAATTGCCCAAATTAACAAGATTGATTTTGTTTGTATTCAGAGCTACAGTAATTCTATCAATTACCTTGTTAACAGAGAACAACAAATCACCATTGTTTCAGTCCCAAATGGGCTCATAGTGTGTAGCAAACCATTTCTGTCGAATGACCTTTTATGGTGGGGCAATGTGGCTAAGAGTAGCTAATCAGTGCAGATGAATAGATCTAATGCAGTTCATTATTGCCTTTATTGCTGCATTTAGCAGAACATCAGATTTTTTTTTTTCACATGTGAATTATTAAGCCACAATGGAGCACAGTATTTGGCAGCAGAGTAGCTGAGACCTTAGGAAGAACATTGTAGTGTTGTTGCTCTCGCACCCCATGAGCTACTATTCAGCTTTTGCATGGTGATATTGTGTCACCTCAGCGTTGCTGCAATGTTTTCTGCATGTTTCTTGTATGATTAGGTTCTATCAACAGTAACTCATAGATATTTTGGGAAGTCTTTATGTTGGAGAACTTGATAATTAAAAGTGACTTATAACTTTGCAATGACCATTCTATTGTTAAGATCAAAGCAGCTAAGTTTGTTCTTCATTGGATTTAGTTTTAATCACACTTTTTGAAGTATTAATGAATTTACTTAGAGCTGCAGAAAGTATCTCTTCACTAGCTTCAAGGCTTCTCTGTTGAGTGGCCAAAGCGAAATTGTCTGCCTAAATGAACTTCCTCGGCTGTGTTTCACAGAGATCAGATGTAAATAAGTTGAATAGAGCTGGTGCCAAAACTGAACCCTGTGGAAGATTATTATTAAGGGTTTTTTTTCTCTCTGTTTAATTGATCAGTTGGAAGAATCTCTCTGATAGCATGTTATTTATGAGTCTAATTATGTTTTGGAATTGTATTGCACTTGAGTTGGTAAAACAGCCAAGGTTTCCATACTGTATCATAGGCAGCTGTAAAATCAACAAAAGACACTGAATTTTTTCAGTCATTTTTGAAACCCAGCTTCTATGTGTGAGGTTAAGCCAAGTATTTGCTCTGAACACCTTCTGTTAGATCTGAACCGTGCTTGCATGATGGGAGTAACTTCAAGTGTTATTGGACTGATTCTATTAAGGATACGGTTTTCTAAAAGCTTGTAGCAGTAGCTCAGGAGAGCAGTGGGTGATAGCTAACTGCTGTATTCACTGGATTAACAGGCTTTAGAACGGTTAAAATTTTTGTGCTTTTGAAGGCTTTTGGAATGTTACCCATTATCATTATATTGGTGAAGAAGCTTGTGAGCCATTTAAGAGTCTTGTTTCCACAGTTGATGAGGAACTCGTGAGCTTTTCTTTTGCCCTGCATTGATCTCATCTTAGATGAAATCTCTGGGATACTCTGATTTGTTGGTTGCTTTCTGCTTCAGGTTAAGAGTTTTCTTAACCATCCTTGTGTGGCTTATATGAGGGTGCTCTGGAAAGGGAAGTTAATCTATTTGCAGTCCGGTCTGATGTTACTTCAGGATTGTTGCAGATAGGTAGTTGCCTTCCTCCTGGTTTTTATAAGAGGCTCAATGCCTCTCTTCTTAGCCTCTTATAATCCAGACTTTGTTTTTTGTTCCCAGCATTCTCAACGGGCTTTATGGAGCTGTTTTAGCAATTTCTGAACAGTTTCATTACCATTGATGGTTAAACAGGACAGATATAGTTCTTCAGTTCTTACTCCAACTTGGCACTCTTTTTAGAAGCCTCTAGGTGTGCACTTTTCTGTTGTTAATAAAACCACTCCAACAAATCTGTGATTTTCACTTAATGGGGCAATCCATCTGATCATTTTATCAAGTCCTTTGGAGATTTTAGTCCAGTCAACTTTTCTGAAGTTCCATCTTGGGCTAGGGATTGACCTAATTACAGGTGTCTGAGTTCCTCCATCAAGAATTTCTGGTCGATGTTACAATTTAGGAAGCTGTGAAGGACCAGCCTTACTCCATTGAGAGGTTGCCCATGGAAATCCTAGTTTAGAAAACATAAATTATGGTTGAAATCCTTCTTCCAAGCTGCAGATTTAAATGTCACCTTGCTCTTTGAGTAAAAAACTAGACTAAGGTTGTTGCATTCAGTCCAGTTTACATGGCTCTCACAAAAACATCATTATTGTAGTTCCACTTTCTGTGATGAGTGTTGAAATCACCACTACATATACTTGGATGTTAGGAAAGGGAAGCACCAGAGTTCACCAGTTACCTGCTGGAGGCATATAGACATTTATTACAGCAACATCCTTAACTTTAACTGATACAGTCTCAATATTCTGCCTGATGTTTGCAGACATCTGATGCTTATTTTCAATATTATTGTGTATGTAAGAACAACCACCATACGTCTCCCAGGACTTCATAGCTACCTATACATACTCTTGGATACAGGCTGACTTCATAGCTACCTATACATACTCTAGGATACAGCCTCTCCTCGGTATCTGTGTCTGTCTCTTGAATCACTGCCACAGCCACATTCTTTTCAAGCAGCATGAGACAGATATTTTGGGATTTAGATTGGCTAAGCCTTTCAACCTAAAGCTCTGAAATTTGAATATTATGACCCAGAAGTCTGGTTGATAGGTCTTGAGAAGAACCATTGCTATGTAGTTCCACATTCATGTTTAAAGCCAGGAGATCTTTAATAGATAAATCTGGCTGCCAGCTATGATACTTGTCCAACACCACTCATGGAATATATACAGCTTATGGTATGCTGCAAAAATGACGTATGAATAATTAACATTACATCCCTTTTAATATATGCATATTACACTCTGGTGACACTGAGCACAGTCCTTGAGGGTGTTGCATTAAATTTTTTTCCTTCATTTTTCTTTTCTGCCCTCTCCTTCCGGCAGCATGTTTTTACCTGCTAGACTGCCCCTATGCTTACTATGTGGTTTGGTTAATGCTGCGCAGACACTTGTGACCTGTGAGTATGTACTCGTTTTCCCATCTCAAGCGGTTAAAATTTGCTATCATAATTTTACTTAAACAAAGGCAAACTGATGTGTTGTTCCAGCTGTCCATGTAATGAAGTGTTTATATATGAAGTAAAGAATCACACTTCAACCAAAGAGTTGTGATTGAGAGAAGTGAAAAGTGGCATCAGTCTGCTGTGTAATTAACCATGTATATCAGAAAGTAAATGGTGTAGAATGAGCAATTCATTTCAAGTTTTATGCCTTGGACTATTAATGAGAAAGAAGGTGAAAAACAAATCTCTTGGATATTTGCCAAATCAGATGCATTAAACTGGAAAACTGAAGGAAAGCCACTTTAAATGACATTTCTCTTGACGATGAGTTAAAACTCGTAATTTTCCTGCAGGCTGATATTTGCAGCCCCAGGTAATAGTTATATAGAAGGTAAAGATTAAATCAAACCTGTGTTAATGTACACAGAGGTGACATTAACAATAATTCAAAGTAGAGTGTATATTGAGGGGAAAGTCACATCACAAGTTGAGTCTTCCAAAATCTTATTACAGTGATTAAAGAGTTTTAGTGTCCTCTGTTCCACAATATATCTAGGTTCTGGGAGATATATGAAAATGTCATAGACAGATGGGGAGAGACATGAACATGCTGTAGACAATATTTTGTAAGTTGCTTGAAGTCATGGTATAAAAAACTATCTTGTTAAATGGTTATTTTAAGTAGTTGAAAGTATTCAGTGTATGTCAAGGTATGATGTATGATACCATGTTATTGGCAATTCTTCCATTTTGTACAAAAGGATTTTGGAATTTGGGATATTGAAACAAATACTTCTGTTGTATCAATTCATTCAGTAAAAACCATTTCTTTTTTGCCCGGTAGAAAATAGCTTTGTAAGTTACTTTTGCAACTGTAGCATCCTCTCTTACTGACAAGCTTGGTGTGCATCTTGACTGGTTGCTTTTATTTTAATCTTTCTGCATGGATAGTGCAATTTACCTTACTATTTAGAAACCCATCTTTGATATCACACAAAGTGAAATTTTTAAAGTGGCCATGTACTTGAAGTTCCATTACATATTTATTATTAAAATTTATGACCTAAAATGTGTGGACTGCTTATGAAATGTTTGGTTGGGATTACTGAAGTACTGATTGAAACCATGGCGTCCTTCGCATTGGGAAGGGAACAAGTAGTGTTTCACAAAGCTGTTTAGTTTATCCATTTGCTTTTGTAAAGTGCTAAACTGAAACTATTGTTGTTGGGTCATTTTACATAGATGAATTCCTAAATGTTACTTCTGTTTGATTCTTGGGTTGTAGTGGGTACAAAGTGGGTCACAGTCTTGGGTAAAACCTAGATTTGAGTAGATTGTCAGAAGCAGTTGGTTAGGAAATACTGTTCATAAGCCATATTGTTAAATGATTTTCTGATTGTTAGAAATGGAAATAATGTTGAGCATTATTATGCAATATTGGCATTCAGATTGTGTGTGTGTGTGTGTGTGTGTGTGTGTGTGTGTGTGTGTCTATATTTCCATTCTTTTTTTTTTCTTTTAATTATTGAAAATCTTATCTTCACATGAAGTAATGAGTAACTTTACTACTGTTTATTCTGGTTTTGGGAAATTAGCATACTGTCTTGATATAAAATATTTTAATGTCAGACTTGTTAAAAACTATGATTACTTCAAATGCATGAAATAAAGGATTCATGGGCATTAAGTCTTAGTTCATAGAAAGTAGAGTAGTGCAGTGCACAGTAGTGTCACAGTTTGTACCGTGTATGTGTTTATAGCAGGGGGTAGAAGCAGAGCAGCATGCAGTTATCAGAGATGTACTGAACACACAAGGATGGGATTTGCAACAACTAGCCATGTATCTATGGGTAATGTATTGTCCCTATTATTTGGCTTTAGATTTAAAGCTTCTAAATGTGGGCTCTACAAGTCTATTTTTTTCCTTATAATTTTGTGTGGGCACCTTAATTCCATAGGTGCCCTGTTAACAGATACATTACTTTCAAAGTATTTATAGTAATATCAAATAAAAAGTTAAACATAGTTTATATTGTTTGATTTTATACCCAATTTAAACTTTAAACTGTGTATTTCAGGTTTAAGTGTGTAAGTGGACATTCCTTACATCCTCAGCTAGCTTGTGTCCCAGCTCATTAGAAGGGTATCAATGGTCCGTCACGTCAGAGCACTCATGTATTGTAAATAGTCTTCACGAGTTTGCCGCCAGATCACGTTGTGTGAGCCTGTGAAGACTATTTACAACATATCTGCTGGGAAAGCTTGAAGAGTCACACTCGTATATTGTTTGTATCATGAGAAGAAGGGACGGCAGTAATAGGACTTGAACCTCTTAGTTGATTCTGGTCACATAGGAATGCATTAAACAAATAAAATGTAGCTTCCGGCTGTTCATACACAGATTTTAGATTTTAAAGGTGTTAAATAATTGTGCTGGAAATGTGAAGTATAAGCTTTTAGACACCTAGTTGAAAACCCATACTTGAAATCGTATAAGGACACAATTTTTTCGTGTTAAAGTATTGGCTTACTGAATGTTCTTTGTCACATCCTCTTTTGAGGAAGAGATTAGTTTTTGATGCTCTGTCGACAAAGAGGTCATTAGAGATGGAGCACAAGCTCAGATTAGGGAAGGATGGAGAAACAAAGTGTAGGTGCCCTTTTGAAGGATTCATCCCAGCATTTGCCTTAAGCGATCAAGGGAGATAACAGAATACCTGAATCAGGATGGCTAGCCGGATGCGAATTTGAACCGCTGTCCTCCCAGATGCGAGTCCAGTGTGCTCATTGCGCTTCCTTGCTTGGTCATTCTCTTTTGAGTCGGACAACCTTCTCTGCTTTGCTCATAATTTTGTACGTTTGACATCTGCTGTTATCTTGAAATAGTTGCATCACTTATGCAACAATTGTATTACGAAATAGGCACTAAAAGTGTGTTATAAATAGCAAAGAAAAAAAATAGTTATTCAGTATCCCGAGAGGAACTGTCATTTGATTGAAGCACAATTCAGACTATGAGCTTTACATTTCATATGCCCACACAGTCGAATGTGCCAAACAAGAATCTATCTTCAACACATTATAACTGGTTAATACTCCAGTGAAAGCCAGGATGTGTATTAATTGAGTGAAGTATGCAGTTTTACATTTTTCTACAATTTATCAGTAGTGACCAGTTGTTGCACCAGACAGAAAGCTTCTCAAGATCTATTCTTTCGTTTCTCCAACATTTCATATTTTGAAACCACAGTTTGCTGTAAGACTGTGCAGGGAATTACTGCTTTTATTACTGTTATCATTACTGCCTGTACCTCAGGCAGGATTTAGACTGAAACAAGGAATTGACAGTAAGCAAAAGACCTGGATTTGGGCCTCATGTGGTAGCCGGAGTGTCAGTGTGGCGCAATGGATATCGCACCTGCCTAGTAAGCAGGAGATCCAGTTTCAAATCCTGGTGCTGGCAGAAATTTTAATTCATTGCTTCAGCTTATATCACTATCATTGATAAATATGAGATTCCATATGTCTCAGGAACAACTACTGTACGTTATTAATATATCACCTATTCCCACGTTCCAGGCAGGATTAAACCCATTTCGCTCATTGCTGAGGTGCTATTCCAGTATTGGAGAACCTTTGCAATACTGATGCAAGTGTAGAAGGGGAACAGCAGTGGGCTAAGGTGATAATTTTAGTTTGAGGGAGACGACATCCTCAGGTAGTCCACACAGCTATGGTAGTCAGAGCGTCAGTGTGACACAGTAGGTAGCACATCTATCTAGTAAGGAGGAGGCCAGGGTTTGAATTCTGGCACTGGTACAAATTTTATTTCTTTGCTTCACCCAAAATAATAATTGTGACTGTTATTGTTATAGATTTTCTAACATGAGTGAAGCTGGAATCTGTGGAACAACATTTTATGAAGTATTTCACAATCGAAGTTTATAATTTATGAAGCACACTAATTCGGATTTCTCCCAGTAACCAAATTTGATGTTTGTGTGTGCCATTCATGTTTATGCGCCGTGCTGTGGATACATGATGTTTGGGTGTCCTGGTCCTCCATTGAATTTTTAAACTCAGAAATACTGATTTATAAGTGGTAGTTTACAAGTTGTTTTCAACTTTTCTTTAAAATTTCTTTTTATTATGTTCTATATTAGATATTCTTGCTAGTGGTTTGTTACTATGAATGGTTTTGCACTGTGCCCTCTGATCAGACATCAGAAGTTGTTGTAACTACTTGTAATTCATATTGGAAACACACAGACAGATAATATGTATATTACAACGTAGGAATATCCTGAAAAGTTATTGTGTTACCGTATTTACTCGAATCTAAGCCGCACTCGAATCTATGCCGCACCTGAAATTTGAGACTCGAAATTCAAGGGGAGAGAAACGTTTTAGACCGCACCTCCAAATCGAAACAAAGTTGGTCCATTGTAATATGAGACACAATTTAGGTCGAATGAATGACAATACAGCTACAGTAATTTGGTTCGTCTGGTAAGCTTAACAGTTAAGCTTTACCAGGTAGTCATTGCTATGCGTCAGGCGCTCCGTCCGTATTTATATGGGTACCCTTCCTTTTTCACGTGCTTCACCTGGTTTGAATTGATTGCTGATTTTTCTTTGATCTGACAAGTGCCGTTCTCTTTGTTATAGGTGTTTCCGTCACTCTAAGCACAAAATGCGTTATTGTACTGTGTCGTGTATTGTTTGTCGCATTCTGACAATGAGTGTTTACGAACTGTCGCTGTTTGCGACATGGCTTGCTTTTGTGCATGCTACCGCCACTTAAAAAAAGAAAGAGGGAGAGGAATTGTCTCATTAGCGAAACAATGGCAAGAGACTGCTATTTGTTGTTACTTACACTGCTGCTTTCTTTGATAATGATCAACAAGAACCAAATAATAGACTGCATATGATAGAAGTTCTGAACGAAAGTTTAGCGAAAATTTTTCTCTGTTTGAAAATATTTGCAGACGCCTCTTTAGTACATTACATTCTGCACCGAAATTAGTCATCTTAGATTTAAAAATCTAGTCGGTTACCGTGCTTCATTTCTGACTGTATCACTATTCAGCATAAGAATAATACGAATATAAACATGACATGACATATTCTTCCGCGTTTGATGTTGTCTCACTCTAGTTTCGTAATTTATTAGGCTGACTGGATTTAAATGAGATAGCACGAAACACAAAGGAATACATGGAAAAATGTTTACATTCGTATTATTCTTATGGTGAAGAGAATACTGCATGTGATTCACAATTCATAAAAGTTCCTATTAGCAACCATCTCTTGTCACAGGTAGGAAAAAATTCAGATCGTAGAGTTGGCCATATTGACAACCATCCCAAAGTCTTGCCAGTTGGATTTTCGTAGTACATTGAAAGGCTGCTACATTCAAAGATGAACAATATAGAATTTGTATTTACTTCATTGGATAATGTATGAAAATGCCATTGTCAAAACTCAGGGCAGAGGAAAAAGCTCGTCTTCCACCGCAGAGGTTTTGGCGCCAGTATTTATCTTCGTGCCTGAAAAGTATTCCTGCATAGCGCTACATATATTCGACATCAGAAGTTAGTTGTGGCGGCACCTACCAACATTTTTCAGAACTTCCGCTTGCTTTGCACTTGATTCTAAGCCGCAGGCTGGTTTTTGGATTACAAAAACCGGAAAAAAAAGTGCGGCTTAGATTCGAGTAAATACAGTAATCGAATTGGATCACAGGAAGCTGATATTTGTAATAGCTCATAGTAGACAGAGTAAGAGTATTGTGATAGTTGCCCCATCTATTCCGTTCTATGAACTATCCAATATTATGTCCAAATACTGTCTGTTTGTTAGGCCATGAGAAGTGCAGTAACTATCATGTCTTAGGGTATGGAGCAGGTTCAGTGTGTGTTGAAACTATTATGACCTGTTGCTGAGAAACACAGTGGGTCTGCCATTGCTTTGTTATTTAGTAAAGCATCTGCTCAGGTAATCCTCCTGTGTAATCTGACTGTACCATGCTATTCTTTTTGATCAAGATTAACTCAAACCATTTCCTGATACACATATAACTACTGGACTGCTGCAGGATGGAGTTTCAGCATGATGGGGCCAGGCATTACTGGGCAATGGGTGTCTTGGATCATTTGCCTGTGATTGGTGATTAGAAAAAAAAGATATATCCCTAACCCATGATGTGTACATAAACTTTCTTTCCTGTTGGATTGTTTAAAACATTGGTACGCAGAGGAGTCAGTGAATCCTGTTCTCATTTGACAGTTTGTTACCTACATCTGCAAATAGCATAAGCAGATTTTAATGTTGATCCACAGACATTTCCAATGTATTCTTGAAGACTGCACTTCCTATCTCTGCATTAGTGGAGGCACAACCATGAGAAAGTTATCCGCAGTTCTGTGAACTACCAAACTGGCCTCTCAGGCGGTGCACGCTTGAACGGATTTTGGCAACGGGCATTTTTCAGCCAAGTCCGTGAGATTTCGGCAAGCCAGTGCCTTGTGCATGACTCTGGCAAAACAGCATGCTCATATCTGCTGCCCTTCAGTCTTTCTCATGTGGTTTTATAGAAACAATTTGTTAAAAAGAAATTGATTTTTACCTCCCCTTATATGCCAGCTCCATTACGAAGTGCCTGCCATTTTCCCAATGGTCATAGTTATTGTGATATTTCACACATCAATATCACACTGCCCGAAATTCGAAAGGTTCTTACTATAAACTAGGGGTTTCTTTGTATTTGCATTAGGTGCATATCAACCTATATACTGCTGTGTATGAAATACAGCTAATACATTGAATTTTTCCGTACACTTGGGAGGAGATCTCTAACACCAATCTTGAGAAAATTGATATTATGTAGCGTATTCATTTATGATTGCACTCACCAGGAGTAGGGCTAGAATGGAATACTTATTACAGCGCTCAAATTATGCGGACAATTTTAGACATCAAAATGATATTTTGGCAAATGATAGCACATAAAGTGGAGATTATTTTGCCATATCGTAAATACACTAATGGCCATTAAAATTGCTACACCAAGAAGAAATGCAGATGATAAACGGGTATTCATTGGACAAATATATTATACTAGAACTGACATGTGATTACATTTTCACGCAATTTGGGTGCATAGATCCTGAGAAATCAGTACCCAGAACAACCACCTCTGGCTGTAATAACGGCCTTGATATGCCTGTGCATTGAGCCAAACAGAGCTTGGATGGCGTGTACGGGTACAGCTGCCATGCAGCTTCAACACGTTACCACAGTTCATCAAGAGTAGTGACTGGCGTATTGTGACGAGCCAGTTGCTCGGCCACCATTGACCAGACGTCTTCTATTGGTGAGAGATCTGGAGAACGTGCTGGCCAGGTCAGCAGTCGAACATTTTCTGTATTCAGAAAGGCCCGTACAGGACCTGCAACATGCGGTCGTGCATTATCCTGCTCAAATGTAGGGTTTCGCAGGGATCGAATGAAGGGTAGAGCCACGGGACGTAACACATCTGAAATGTAACGTCCACTCTTCAAAGTGCTGTCAATGCGAACAAGAGGTGGCAGAGACGTGTAACCAATGGCACCCCATACCATCACGCCGGGTGATACACTAGTATGGCGATGACGAATACACGTTTCAAATGTGCGTTCACTGCCATGTCGCCAAACACGGATGCGACCATCATGATGCTGTAAACAGAACCTGGATTCATCCGAAAAAATGACGTTTTGCCATTTGTGCACCCAGGTACCTCGTTGATTACACCATCGCAGGCGCTCCTGTCTGTGATGCAGCGTCAAGGGTAACCGCAAAAACGTGGTCTTTGAGCTGATAGTCCATGCTGCTGCAAACGTCGTCGGAACTGTTCGTGCAGATGGTTCTTGCCTTGCAAACGTCCCCATCTGTTGATACAGGGATCAAGACGTGGCTGCACAACCTGTTACAGCCATGCGGATAAGATGCCTGTCATCTCAACTGCTAGTGATACGAGGTCGTTGGGATCTAGCACGGCGTTCCGTATTACCCTCCTGAACCCACCGATTCCATATTCTGCTAACAGTCATTGGATCTCGACTAACGCGAGAAGCAATGTCGCGATACGATAAACCGCAATCGCGATAGGCTACAATCAGATATTTATCAAAGTCGGAAACGTGATGGCACGCATTTCTTCTCCTTAAATGAGGCATCACAACTATGTTTCACCAGACGACGACACTCAACTGGTGTTTGTGTATGCGAAATTGGTTGGAAACTTTCCTCATGTCAGGACGTTGTAGGTGTCACCTCCAGCGCCAACCTTGTGTGAATGTTCTGAAAAGCTTATCATTTGCATATCACAGCATCTTCTTCCTGTTGGTTAAATTTCACGTCTGTAGCGCGTCATATTCGTGGTGTAGCAATTTTAATGGCCAGTAGTGTAACTGGAACTTTCTTATCTACCACGATGTACGAGAAACTGCAGACCCCTGCAATGGAATGATATAATTTTTTAATGGTCATCAGTAGCTCGCGAAATGTGAATTAGTAACGCTTTACAACAAGATAAGTACTTACACCAAGAATGTGGTTTTTCACAAGCTTTTGACCTGATTAATCCTGAGTTCCTCATTTAATAATCCTCTGTTCCAGTAGTCTATCACAATTGCAGCTGCATTAAGATGTCACTGAGGTGACATTGTGTAAACCTTGCTTTGTTTTGCCCCAAGAAACAAATTATAACATGGCTGCCAGAGAAATGTAGGTGATAATCAAAATTTGCTAATGATGAATGAGTGGCTTTCAGGCGACTGCAAGTTTTAGTTGCTACAACAGGGTTGCCACAAGTTCTGAAAATCGAGAAATTTCAAACATGTCAGGGATACCTGTAGGAGGAGAGAAAAAAAAAAAAGAAAAAGAAACACTGGGAAACCTTGTTTTTGTTTCAGTAGATGAAATGGTTTGTTTACTGAGATGTCATGTAAACAAAGTGAAACTTTGCAAAAAAATCTAGCAATAGTGCCAAACAAAGGAATACCTCAAAAACATGCATCTGCTTTGATACTCTGCAAGCCACCATATGGTGCGTGGTGGAGGGTATACTATACCACTACTTGTCATTTCCTTTCCTGTTCCACTCGCAAATAGAGCAAGGGAAAAATGACTGTCCGTATGCGTTCATATGAACCCTAATTTCTTGTATCTTCGTGGTCCTTAGGCACAATGTATGTTGGCGGGAGTAGAATTGTTCTGCAGTCAGCTTCGAATGCTGGTTCTCTAAACTTTCTCAATAAAAGTTTCTCGAAAAGAATATCACCTTTCCACCAGGAATTCCCATTTCAGTTCCCAAAGAATCTCTGCAATACTTGTGTAGTGTTCGAACTTACTGGTAACAATTCTAGCAGCCCACCTCTGAATTGCTTCAGTGACTTCCCTTAACCTGAACTGGTGTGGATCCCAAACACTCTAGCAGCACTCAAGAATAGGTCACACCAGTGTCCTATATGCTGCCTCCTTTACAGGCGAACCACTCTTTCCTAAAATTCTTCCAATAAACAAAAGTTGACCATTCTTCTTCCCTACCACAGTTCTCACATGCTTGTTCCAACCCTTATCGCTTTGCAAAATTATGCCCACATACTTAAACGACTTGACTGTGTCAAACAGGGCACTGGTAATACTGTATCTGAACATTACACGTTTGACTTCGTGCTTATCTGCATTAACTTACGTTTTTCCACATATAGTGATAGCTGCCATTTTACACCAACAGGAAATTTTGTCCAAGTCATCTTCCTACAGTCACTAAACTTTGACACCTTACCGTACGCCATGGCATTAGCAAACAGCCACAGATTGCTGCCCATCCTGTCAGTCAAATCGTTTATGTGTGTGTAAAGAACACAGCAGTCCTATCACACTTCCCTGGGGCACTCCTGAGGATACCCTTGTTTCTGATGAACACTTGCCATCAAGGACAACATACTAGATTCTATCATTTAAGAAATCTTCAAGCCACTCGCATATCTGTGAACCTATTCCATATGCCCATACCTTGTTTAACAGCCTGCATTTGGGCACTGTATCAAAAAATGCTTTCTGAAAATCTAGAAATATGGAATCTGCCTGTTGGCCTTCATCCAGAGTTCTCGGTATATCATGAGATAAGGGCAAATGGAGTTTCACACAAGCAATGCTTTCTAAAACCATGGTGATTCGTGCACTTGAGCTTCTTGGTCTCAAGAAAGTTTATTGTATTGAAATTGAGAATATGTTGAAATTCTGCGTCAAACCGAAGTTAAGGATATTGGACTATAATTTTGTGGGCCTGTTCGTTTACACTTCTTGTATATAGGAGTCACCTGAGCTTTTTTCCAGTCACTCGGGTCTTTGTACTGGGTGAGAGATTGATGATAAATGCAAGCTAGGAAAGGGGCCAGTGCCGTAGAGAACTCTTTGTAAAATCGAACTGGGATGCCATCCAGACCTGGTGATTTATTTGCTTTCAAATCGTTAAGTTGCTTATGTGCGCCAGGTATGCTTACTAATATGTTGTCCATATGGGAGTCTGTCCGATGGTTAGATGACGGTATGTTTGTACGATTCTCCTGTACAAGCGATTTCTTGTATGTGAAATTTAAAACCTCAGCTTTTGTTTTGCTATCTTCAACAGCCGTACCTGACTCGTCAAAAGGGACTAAATGGAAGCCTTAGATCCACTTAGCAATTTTACATATGACCGAGATTTTCTTGGGTTCTCTGCCAGATCTTTTGCTAAGGTGTGACATTGGTAGTTGTGGTATGCATCACACCTATATCTTTTCATTGATGCACGAATCAGTACTAACCTTTACTTGTCATTGTTTATGACCTCCCTTTTGAACTGTGAGTACAACAGCCTCGGTTTCCTCAGCATCCACCGAATTTCGTTATTAAACCATGATGGGTCTTTTCCATCCTTTATCCTCTTATTAGTCACATAGCTCTCCAGACCACAATTTACAATCTGCTTAAACTGTGCCCATAATTTCTCTACATCCAAGTTTCTGGAACTAAGTGATGCCAATTCACTGTCTGAGACGTTAGTAACTGCTTACCTGCTCCATCTAACAAACACTCTTCTTGCCTGATTTATTAATTTTTGTGTCCCCATCCTATACACGAGTGTTCATCAGAGCACCTTACACCACTTCCTAGCCTAAAAAACCCTCATGTGCCACTCCACAAGTATTTTGCTACCCAAGTAGCTGCTTCCTTTGTATAGTGCATCCCTGACCTATCAAAAGGGAGTCCTACAAACCCCCAAACGATAACGCAGTTCTAGAAATCTGCAGCCGAGACCATCACAGTCGATGAATCCTTTGTTTGAAACCCTCCAATCACCTCCAAACCAAAGGACTCCGATCAACTCTGGGAACGATGCTGCAAATTGCAAGCTCTGTCAGCAGTCTTTACCATCTCTGCCAGCTGCCTGTATGAACTGAGGATCACCTCAGAATCCATGTGACAGTTGTCATTGGTGCTGACGTGAGCCACAAAATCCAGGCAACTGCACCCTGCAGGCATGGGAACCATAAGCAAGGCTGCCTCCACATCTCGGATAAGGCACGGCACCCCCCCCCCCCCCCCCCTCCCTCCAGTACACATATCAAACATACATTGGCTTTCTTTCCAGCCCCGAACACTGTTCTGAAAGGGCTCCTTAACATGCTTCACGTTGGAACTAGTCAACCCCTCTCCCCATGTGCCTGCTCAGACGCTACTTAAGGAGAAGCCACCTGTCCACCCTCAGGGTGAATGGGCGAGGCTAGGAGGCCAGCTCCATATTGGCCCTTTGCCTCGAGTAATGCAAACGTGTTACCATCTGCCAATCACCCTGCTGTGGAGGAGGATCCACCATGCCGGGTACACTAGGAGGTGCCTCAGAAGCAGAGCCCGCGGGCAAAACAAGTGACACCTGAGGTGTCCCACACAACATGCCAGATTCTCTACCACTGGTACACACTGAGGCAGCAGCTTGATGGTGATTGACAATAGCCAACAGCATATTCAGCAGTTCACAAACTGATGCCAGGTGCTCCTGCGCTCCCACACTCTGTAGTGACTGCCAATAAAATGTTGCTCGTACTATGTTCATTATTGTAGGCTATTACCCATAACCGTGTTAACTCATTGTTTTACGGGTATTACAAATTACTGCACGATGCAAAGGTTAATACAAAGGTTCATGCAGCTGGCTTTTGCCACAGTTTTCTTCCTAGCCTCGTCCATGCTTTCTCTCAAACATACAAAGTACTTTCAGAGTGTGAAAATGTGCTACAATAAATAAGATGCCACACTATACAACGTACTTGGGGATGAGACAGTCACAGCTCCTGAAATCCTTCACTTGTGGTATCCAGCCTACCGAGTATGCCCTGAAGTCACGGGTACAAAAATCCGCTGATTTGTCCCCAGACACGAATGGTCTCTGCCTGTGGGCAGATCCGAGCTCTTGAGGCCTGCACATTAGTGGGGAAATGATGAGCCTCAGGTTGGCAGGTTAATTTCGTCAGATATCTGCAGAACTAGCCTGTGGTTCTGGGCCGTGACTGAAATCCTCCCCTGGTAGCCAGCTAATCTGTTGAATGGGATATGTTGCAGTGTGCCAGACTGTCCTCGAAAGGTCATGCTCAGCTCCGTGCTGACCATGTAGGTTGTCAGTTCAAGCAGGTGCTTTATTGAATGACAAGGTAAACTCAATGACAAATTCTGCTTTTTTAACCACAGATCATAATATGCTGATATAAGTCCATTTGAGCTCCGTGGAAAAAATTGCACTCGAAGTCTCTTAAACAACCTTGTCGTGCCCTTGCCAGATGGGCTATTACAAAGTCACGATTCTTAGTCTTTATGTGCACAACCGTGTTGCAACATAAATGTTGTTGACTTTTATGACTGCTTTTAGTTTATTTTCCATTATTTAGTTACATCGTACTAATGGTTGGCCCCCCCACTCTCTCTCTCTCTCTCTCTCTCTCTCTCTCTTTCTCTCTTGGAAAAGTGCACATAACTCATTAGGTTATCCCAGAACAGGACAATAGATTTATAGATTTATGTTTTTCAGAATTGTGCTAGGCGGTAATGTGTTACATAAAAAAAGATAAGTTGCTGCCTTTGTGCAATTTGATTTGTATACCTCAAGCCTTTAGTAACACAATAAGAGTGAGTTGCCCAAATGTATGTTCTTTCAATTTAAATCCTCATCACAAAAATTATGGGATATTATAAACTGATACGTTTACAAACATATATTGGAAAGACAGATTAGAGGCCATAGGAGGGGAAGTGTTCATTGCAGTTGACAAAAATATTGTCTGTTATTGAGTTCGAAGAGGAGTGCAACAATGTGGTACCTGGTCTGGTATAACAGGTGTAGGTGAAGCCAAGTTAATTGTGGATGTTTTTAATGGCCACCCGATTCTGCTCTGACACTTTTAGAGTCATTGAAAGTAAGTCTACGCTCAGTACCTCGTAAATGCCCAGATCATGCTGTACCGGTTGGAGGTGACTTTGACCCACTAATTGTAGACTGGGATGTCTGTGGAAATTTGCAGGGTTCTGGAAACTTCAGAAAACTGTTTTGAGCATCTAGCTCTGCATCTCACACACGATAGGCATATCTTAGACCTTGTAGCTACAAACTGGCTGGACTTATCGACAATGTCAGTATAGAAACGGGGATTAGTGATCGTGACGTCATTGTAGCAACTATGAGTACGAAAGTTATAAATCAGTCAAGAATGATGGGAGAGTGTTTCTGCTAGACAGAGCAGATAAGCAGTTGTGAACGTTTCACTTAGAGAGTGAACTGAAGTCACTTGGTTCCAGTAAGATGGATATAGAGTGATTAAGAGCAAAGTTTAAGCAGATTGTGAATTGTAGATTTGGAGAGTTATGTGCCTATTAGGTCGATAAAGGATGGAAAAGACTCACTGTGATGTAATAACGAATTTTGGAAGAAGCAGAGCCTGTTACACTCTCGGTTCAAAAGAGAACACACATGTGTTGACAAACAAAGGTTAGTAGAGATTCGTGCGTCTGTGGAAAGATCTGTGTGCGAAGCATACCACAACTACCATCGTCATACCTTAGCAAAAGATCTGACAGAGAACCCAAGAAAATTCTGATCCTATGTAAAATCGTTGAGTGGGTGTAAGACTTCCATTCAGACCCTTGTTGATCAGTAGTGTGTGTCAATTGAAGATAGCAAAATGGAAGTCGAAGTTTTAAATTTCACATGCAAGAAATCGTTAACAAAAGAGAATCATACAAATGTATTGTCATTTGACCATCAGATAGACTCCCATATGGATGACATAGTAATAAATATCCCTGACTTGCAGAAACAATGAAAAGATTTGAAGGCAAATAAGTTACCAAATCCAGATGGAAATCCAGTTTTGTTTTACAAAGAGTAATCTATGACATTGGCCACTTACCTAGCTTGCATTTATCACGAATCTTTCACCCAGCACACATTCGAGACCACTAGAAAAATGCAGGTGACTCTTATATACAAGAAGGATAAAAGAACAGACTCGCAAAATTACGGATCAGTAGCCCTAACTTCGGTTTGCTGCAGAATCCTTGAACATATTCTCAGTTTGATTATAATAAATTTTCTTGGGACTGAGAAGCTTATGTGCACGAATCAGCAAGGTTTCACCTATGTGAATCTCAGTTTGTGCTTTTTCCACATGATATCCTGTGAACTTGGAATGTAGAACAACAGGCAGAGTCCATATTTCTAAGATTGCCAGGAAGCATTTGATATGGTGCCCCATTGCAGGCTGTTAACAAAGGTAGAAGCACATGGAATAAGTTCGCAGTGAGTGGTTCAAAGATTTCTGAAGTATGTTACCCTCGATGATGAGCATTCATCAGAGACTAATATATCGTTAAGATTGCCCCAGAGAAGTGTGATAGGACCACTGTTATTTTCTATATACATGATGATTTGGTGGATGAGGTGGGTGGTAATCTGCAGTTGTTTGCTGATAATGCTGTGATGTATGGAAAGGTGTCAAATTTGAGACACTGTAGGAAGATACAAGATGACTTGGAGAGAATTTCTAATTGGTATGATGATTTGCTGCTAGCGCTAAATGTGGGAAAATGTAAGTTAATGTGGATGAGTAGGAAAAACAAACTGATAATGCTCGGATACAGCATGTTGTTTAAATATCTTGGTGTAACGTTGCAAAGCCATATAAAATAGAACAAGCATGTGAAGACCATGGTAGGGAAGGCGAATGCTAGACTTCAGTTAGTTGGGAGAATTTAAGGAAAGTGTGGTTCACCTGTTTTGGAAGACTGCATATAGGACACTGGTGTGACCTATTCTTGAATATTGCTAGAGTATTTGGGATCCTTACCATGTCATATTGGAGGAGGACATCGAAGCAATTCAGAGGCAGCTGCTAGATTTGTTAGTGGTAGGTTCGAACAGCGCGTAAGTGTTACAGAGATACTAAAGGAACTGAAATGGTAATCCCTGAAGGGAAGGTGACTTTCTTTTCGAAGAACACTATTGAGAAAATTATGAGAACTGGCATTTGAAGCTGACTGCCAAATGATTTACTGCCAACATCATACATTGCATGTAAGGACCATGAAGATAAAGAGAAATTGTGGCTCGTACAGAGGCATATAGACATATGTTTATCCCTCACTCTATCTGCGAGTGGAACAGGAAAGGAAATGACCAGTAGTGATACCACAGGGTGGCTTTCAGCTTATCTGTGTAGATGTAGGTGCAATATTGATTATAATGTGTGAAATATATACAAAAAGTGACGTTTCTGTTTATGTGATAAAAAGAAAAAGAGTTTACACATACAAGGAACAGTACTTTACTTGAGATGAAGGTTGCAAAATTCCATTCAGTTCCTCCTCCCTCGGTCAGAAATTTTCCTGTTATTATGTGCAACATTTTCCTTTCTCTTGCCTGAGTTTTAAATTGTTTAGCAGAACCTTTTACTGAATACAGTGTTTGCTGGTGATTTATTAAATGATATTTTACAAAGAAAATTTGTTAATATTGGAGGGCTGTAAGATGTTTCTCTATATTTTATTTGATTTATGATTGGGAGGGGATTACAGACTTTGGACTGAAACTGTAGTTACATGCAAAGCACCAGAAGGTATGGTTTAATGATAGAAATGGGCGATGATGGTTTTTAGAATGTTGTATACTTGGAGTGTCATTTACCTTCACAGCAGCAACAGATAATCCTTTACACTCGTTTTAACTACTAGTGTGGCTTTTTTCCAGATGTGTTGTTTCTGTGATGCCCTGTTTTTAGTATTTGGTGGGTGTCTTCATGTCATTGCTTTGTTTTCATTGTTTAAGCATAATTAATTAGTTCTGTTTGAAGATATCACTAAATAACTGCATCATATCCCTTAATTGTGCACACTACACTACCTTCCCAGGGGCTGCCTCATCAAAGAGTTCCTGCTTTGTCATCTTCATGTAATAACATGGTCACTCAGTGGAGCATTGTCATCAGATACATGAGAGTGCAGATGCTGAGCTTAAGCATGAGTCCTTCCCTTGACTCACCTATAACATTATAATCTATAAAAAGCTGGTGAAAAAGAGCCATCGCATAGGCTACCGAATCAGAAGGTGCAAACTAGTAGATTTTTACTTCCCATGCAGCTAGTTGATGTGGCTTTAGTACCACTAACCCACTATCTTTTGCCTTGCAGAGAATATATTCTTCACCACATGTTTTATCAGGTAATTCAGTATTGTTAGTAATTTTTTCCATAATTGCCTCTATATCAATTTAGATCTCATTTACATCATTTTTATTTAACAGAATCAGTTTTTTAATATGAGGCTCATAACATATACTTATTTTAGTTGCTAAACCTAAAATTTCAGTCAGTCCCGTAAAGAGAACACTAAGCAAGAAATTCTGATGTTAAAGAGGTGTTGCTATAAAACATGATAATTCTGAGACACTGGGGTTGTGCTTTGTTACGTTTACTTGTGCATGTAGCATTCTCTCTGTGTTCTGCAGCTTTAGCTGTTCTAATATGTTTGGTGTTGAACGAAAATAATTTTAACCTGTGTAGCATACCAGAGTATTCTTTTGTGGACAACACTTATTATATAATTGTACCAAAAACTTCATTTTAAGTAGTTTCTGAATCCAACAGAATGTGAGTAATATGTTACTGATCACACAGCAAATAAACATCAGTGATGTGTAGTTGCCATTTTATGTTCTGGTTGGAATAGGTGATGTAATCAAAGAATGCTTGAAATTGTTTAACAACAAGATATTTATTGTATCTCAGTCCTCAGAGGATAAATTTTCTTCAATGTGCTCTCTTCCGTTACTTTCAGTGCCACAATTCTGCAAACTGTTCTTGTGTCTTCAGCTATAGTGTTCTCATTTTCCTCCAGTTCCTTGGAAATCATGAAAACTTGTGAAGAATTTTGCAACTAGACTTATGATTTTATCTGTACAAGATGGTTATTAGTAAATGTTAAATAGTTGTTTGCGCATGACCTCACACATCATGTTTAAACATTATTGAAATATGCCTGAAGTAGCTGTGGTCTTTTCGAGTGATACAAATTTTCATTTAGCTAGCTATGTTGCTTCTCAGAATTTCTGGTATTGGAATGGACAGAACCCTCATGAACTTGATGAAAACCCATTACATGATGACTGCGTTACTGTATAATGTGCAGTTGAAAGAGTTGGGATGATTGGTCATTACACCTTGCTTTAAAAAAATAAAAAAAAAGACTTGCTTAAAAAAGAAAAGATAACGACACTTTTGCGACAGTAAACTCTCAGTTATACACTCGTATTACAAACACCTTTTTTGCACCAAGACTCGGTGGCCACAAATTGGCCAGGTACTGTTTCACCAGGATGGAGCCACCACTTGTACAACTCAGATTTGTCTCAAAGTGCCGAGACAAAAGTTTCCCAAAGGCTTAATTTCTTCACTTGTCAATGTCATCCAACCAGCAGAATCACCAGATATTACTCACTGTGATTCTCTCTCTCTCTCTCTCTCTCTCTCTCTCTCTCTCTCTCTCTCTCTCTCTCTCTCTCACCCCCCCCCCCCCCCCTCTCTCTCTCTCTCTCTCTCTCCTCTCTCTCTCTCTCTCTCTCTCTCTCTCTCTCTCTCATGAGAGAGATCTTAAGGTTGAGGTGTTCAAACTTTAGCCAACGCTCTGCCAGCCCTACAGGAAGAAACTGGTGTTCTTCCACCAGAAATGTTAATTAGATTGATGCAGAATTTCCGAAATCACATTGAACAATACATTGATAATGGAGGACACCAATTCAGTGAAACTTTGTTTAAAAATTTCCATTGTGTAGGTGTCTTTAATGTTATTACAGTTTTCTTTCTTTTGATCCGCCTGTTTTTTGTTTGAACATTCCAATTAGGGAGGATGTTTTGCCACACCCTGTATTCAGCACTAGTATCTCTTCTCCCTTCTCGGTTACTTCGCTTTGAGAAAAAACTTTGTCAGTTATCCAAAACTATTACTTTTATTAATAAAAGGCATTTGGCTGAGTTTCACCTGTAGTTGCTGCACTTATACAAGATATTTAGGACAGAGCACTGAAGACGGAATCTTTAATACCAACACATTATTGGAGGTACATTGCTGCCACTTTTGATGATCTGGCCACACATGTTACATACTGTCAGCCATTTTGTGGAACATTTTCAGTGTATTAGTTCCAGCATCACATTTATACAGAAATTATGGAAAAGTTGTTGTTTGGATGTATTAACCTAAAGAAGAAATTATGAAACTTTGGCACTTGGTGTTTATTGTATATGTGCTTATGGACCAGTGTCTGCATCCAATGAGTTGCTATACCAACGCTCCAGGGCTTTTAAAACGTTAATATGAAGAGCGTACACCTTTTCTGGTACTGACAGCTTAAAAAGTAGACCAGATGCCTGAAGTCTGTGTCTAAGCAGAACAGGTATTTTGAGTACCAGATATTTCAAACCTTGAGTTTTAGACTATGATATGAAGATGTATGTAGACAGATTCCTTTCCTGTATCATACCGGGAGTGTATCTTCGAAAATGGGAAAATTTTAGGAGTAGTTTAACCTCAATAGTTGGTTTCGCCAGTAGGCAAAGATTAAAGTGATACGTGACACCATGAAAGGGGTCTAATGAACAATTTAAGCAAGTCATGGAACCCTACATTGAAAAGCACTTCCAAGTCAGCTGCCAGAAGATTTTTATATTTGTCATTCTTGTCCAATGGATACTATATGGAAGCAGTGTTTGTATTTATTAGTTTTGGGGGCAGCAACTGTCAGCTGAACCATCAATTTCCTGTGACCCATATAAAGTTGCTGTCTTCACCATTGGTATCAGTTTGCTGAGACTGAACAACAGTGTATCATCTGAAGATGGCTACTGATGTATTAAGTTCAGTTGATTTTAAGATCTGTCAGCAAGCTCGAGGACAGTAGAATTGACAATGAAATAGAAATTGCATCGTATCAAACAATGGAAAGTCCAAGTCGGAATATCAACAATATTAAGAAAAGGATAGATTGCTACTCATTGTAAAGATGACATGCAGAGTTACAGACAGGTACAACAAAAAGACTGTTAAACATTTAGCTTTCGGCCAAACCTCCTTCTAGAAGGAGTGGGAACAAGAGGTGCCATTGGGCTACTGAGAGTGATAGGGGAGAGGTACGTGGAGAAGAAAAGGAAGTTATATGTTGTGTTCATTGATCTTGAGAAGGCTTTTGACTGTGTCAGATGGGACAAACTGATGGAAATCCTAAGGGAACATGGAGATGATAGGTGTGATAGACAGCTAATTAGAAATTTGTATTTGAACCAGAGAGCAAGAGTAAGAATAGGAGGTGTGATGAGTGAAGAAATTGAACTGAGAAGAGTTGTAAGACAAGGTTGTTGTTTATCACCAACACTGTTCAATATATATCTGGAGGAAATTATTGGTGAAAGTTTTGATGGAAAGAGAGGAGTTTGTATAGGGACCAGAGAGTGGAGTGTATAAGATTTGCAGACAACATGATTGTGATGGCAGAGAGTGCAAGAGAGATGGAACAAAAGTTAGATGATCTAAACACAAAATTATAATAATATGGAATGAAGATTAACAAGAATAAAATGAAAAGCATGGTAACTGAAGGAAAGGGGAGAAAATTCCAGATGAAAATAGGGGGAGAGGAAATAGAAAAAGTGAATAACTTCAATTACCTGGGAAGTGTAATAATGGATTATATGTATTGCTCAACAGAAATTAGGAAAAGAATTGCAATTGCAAAAGGAGGATTCAAGAGGAAACAGAATGTGCTTTGTGGACCACCAAACAAAGATCTGAGGAAAAGACTTGCCAAATGTTACGTCTGGAGCGTTGCACTATATGGTGCGGAGACCTGGACGTTGGGGAAGGAAGATGAAAGAAGATTGGAGGCACTAGAGATGTGGATATGGAGAAGAATGGAAAAAGTGAAATGGGAAGTCCGAGTAAGGAATGAAGAAGTATTAAGAAGAGTTGGAGAAGAAAGAAACATGCTGAAAGTCATCAGAAAAAGAAAACCGAAGTGGATTGGACATTGTTTGAGGAGGGACTGTTTATTGAAGGAAGGAATAGAAGGAATGGTAGAGGGAAAAGGGGAAGAGGAAAAAGAATATATCAAATGTTGGACAATATCAAAGGAGGCAAATATTCAGAAATGAAAAGACTGGCTATGGACAGACAAAAGAGGAAGAGGCTTAACCCATGATAAGACCTGCCATAAGGCAGAATACCGTACTACTACTACTACTACACTTCATAAAAGAAAATGCACACATTCACACAAGCAAGCAAACCTCACACACACTTGACCACTATATCAGACAGCTTCGACCAGGTCTGAGAGCTACAAGTAAAGATGTGCTGAGCATTATTTAATAAATTCCTTGAGATGTCCACTGTGAGAACATGCTTAGCAGCTGGGTACTGAGTGCCTCAAAGATCAACAATTCTTCTATGTTTATATGCGCACTCAGTCAGTGTGATGTTGGTAGTCATTCCTCTCCATGCAGTGAATAAAATTATTTGGTGAACATGTGATTTCACAGTTGCTCTATTTTTTATGTAGTATTTACCAAGGTTTACCAGTGTTGGAGTGGCTGTGGATGGATCCATGTGGACATGTTTTATTAATGGGAAGGGTTGCACGAGTAGGAATCTTGGGGTAGGGGTAGTAGTTTGGCAAACTCATGGTTTTACGATGTCACTGAGATTAGGAAGACAATGGAAGGTTTGGGGGGGGGGGGGGGTATTATAGGAAAGATATCAAGGAAAGAGAATCTCATTTCAGTGCTTGACTTGGTAAAGTCATGGCTAGAATTTCTTGGAAAATAGCAGCCATATCAATCAGAGTTTAAGGTAGAGAATACTATTCAAGAAAGTTCTGTGTGGGTTCGATCTGCGAGGTAGTTAAGAGAGGAAAGTTTGTTCTTGTAGAAGTTGGGGTTTTGGTTGTGTAACAGATCTTCTTGCCAGGGATGTGTAGGATGTAGAAAAGGCAGTCTTTGATGTTGGAGTTGCAGCTGTCAAGAGTGCAGGTATTACTGCTTATTGGTAGGTTTTGTGTGGAATGAATTTTGGACATGAGCTTCAATAATCTGGAAATAGTCAAAGGAGATGAGATGGCTTTGCATTTGAAAAAAGCATATGAATTTGATTTGGAAAAAGTAGTTTCATTGTTAAAGGAAGTGGCAAAGTTCTTATTCGCTATAAGTCCCAGATTACAAAATGCCATAAGTGCTTACCAATCCAGGAGACCAGACTTGTGTATCATAAGGACTACATCTTCTTTGTGGTCCATCAGAAGGTTAGCATAGCATGCAGCCATCCTGGTTCCCATAGCATTCTACTTGATTTGTTTGTATGTCGGGCCTCAACAGTGAAGTTTGCTAGGGAGACAATGAATAGCTTGTGAAAGCCTTTTTAAACCTGTTTTATTGTCTCACTAGTCAACTTTCATCATCCACTCACATGATATCTTTGTTTTTTCCTGGTCCCTTTTTCACTTTTTAATTGTACTATTCATTTCACTTCTCATTTCTCTTCCTTTTACCATCTTTATTTCTCAGTCTGTATGTGTGTCATATCTCGAGTAAAGATGGCTGAGTGCTTACCAGTGTATTATACCTGACTTCCTACTTTCTTGCTGATGCCTCATCCTTCACCTTTGTTTACCCTCATTCTCACAACAGGTGGCACAATGCTTAACAATTTACTAACCGTGACTTCCTGCTACCTCAGATGCTTCTTCCTTTCATCTTTGTTTTCCACTCATTCTCACAAACAGGTGGGTCCCTCTTATGCCTGGGTCTCATTGATCAGTGAGCTGCTATTCCTTTGTAACTTTTCCCTCTTTCAAAGGTCTCTATCAGCAGTAATGGTATTTTGCCTCCCGAGGCAGAGTAAAAGCGGCAGTCAAATGAAAACAAGACAACGGAAAAAGTAAATAAACTCTTATTATTTCAAAAGTGATCACCATAATTATTACTAAATTTATTCCACTATGCAAGATGGTCGATGTCTTGATTTTTTTTTTTAAAGTTTGCAGTTGTCTGTGGAACCGTGATCACACCTAAGCATGCATCTTTTCATCTGAAACAAACCAATGGCCAAGAATCCAAAAACATAGAAATCACATAGGGAGAGTTTGAAACTATATGGAGGATGTGTAAGGGCTTCCCAGTGAAACTTGTCCAGCATAACTGAAACAATCCTGTTAACATGTGTGTGGCCATTATCTTGCAACAGAATGATGCTGTCCATCAAGACTCCTGGTTGTTTGGACTAGATGGCACACTTCAGTTTTTGCAAAGTGCCCATGTAACACTGAGTTTTAATTGTGGTGCCGTGTTCTACAAAGTAAATGAGCAGTGAGCCCTTGCAGTCAAAGAAAGGGATCATCATGACTTTCCCAGAGCTGGCATGGCTGTTGTTTCATGTACACTGCAGAATTTTTTCTGGGAAGCTCTTAATCATCGTCCACATAGTCCCAATCTCTCTCGAAGCAATTTCATTATTTTTGAATCCCTGAAGAAAGACATTAGTGACTGTCTATTTGCTTCTGACAAAGAGGTGTGGTTCTGTAGGCAATAGCAAATATTTTTCCATGAAGGCTTTGACCATCATGTCTGGTAGTGAGATAAATGTGTTAACAGTTATGGGGAATACTTTATTATTTTGAAACAGTTCACTTTTTTCCATCAGTATTGCTTTCATTTGACTGCCCCTGTTAATTTTATAATTTTCCTTTTGATGCAAGTCAATATAAGTATGTGTAACCATATATACTGATGGCAGAAAACCTTATAAACATGGATGGAGTTTTCAATTTAAACAAGGCAAGACTTTGGGAGCTCATTTTATTACAATTTTGCTAGTCATTTCAGAGCCAGAAACAGCTTAGGAGATTTAAATTGCATGTGGAATAAAAGCAAGGGGGAAAAAAATGTGTGTGCATCAACGAAATAAGTGGGTGCTGAGAGTCTTGTTAGTGCTGTAACTAGCACTGTGACATAAACAGTATCTCAGTCTGGTTAACCAGCTCCACACAGGTACAGCACATTAGACATCTTTTTGGAAAACCTGAAGTCAGCAGTTGAAATATTGTATACAGAATGCAATCAACTCCACTAGAATCCCAAGAACATACCTAGTCAGTCAACACAACAAAACTTCAGAAATAAATATTCTGAATTGCTGAACTACGTTTCTCCTTGGGCAGTCCAGTTAAATTGTACTCTTGATATGTCTCCAGTACTTTTCCTTTGAATGGTAAAAACTTTTAAATATGTTTCAGTCATAACTCATTGTAAGCAAAAGTGAGTGGTTCAACTGTTAGGTTTGCAAATAACTTGAGAAGTGACAGTCTTTGATTTGATTACAAAGAATCTATTGAATGTACATCAGAGTTTCAGGGAATGATGTCAATTCCCTCCTTTGGATGTAGCCATATTTGTAAAAATATTACATGATTGCTTTCATACTAAAAGTAGGCAACATTAGTTCAGAAACTCCAGTTAAGTTAAAATGTAATTAAGTAGGAATTTATAATGGCCAGTAAGTTGTTGACTTTTGGAGAAATTAGCAGCATAAGCAAAAAATATTGAAGTGTTTACAACTGTTTGAATGTAAACTATTATACCTATTACCTGACCACGCTATTATAACATGTGGCCATTATGGTAAACAAAGTACGGTGGTGATTAAGGATAACACGTCACACTATGAATGCTTCCAGGACAGTTGTGCATTTACAGTCAAGTGGTTCAGCATATCCTGTTGAAATACTATGATAAGCCAACCTAAGTGGCCTTGCTACCATGCACAATAATATTGTTGTTGAATCTGTCATTTAGAAACAGCTAGCTCTTCAGTATCAAGATATTGATTATGCTACATCCCTTGTCTTAAGAAAATTTTAGCTCCATTAAGTTAAGGCCAGAGAAATTCATATTTTAAGGAAAAAAAAATAAGGTAATAGATAAACATTACATATTTCATCAAGGTTTGCTTTGTAATCTTTAATTTCATGGGTAGTTCTGAGAAATAAATTAGCATGCAGAATAAATAAATGTAACTTCCTGTGCTGTAGGAATGTGTTGCACAAGTCATAATGTACACCACTTTTCCACCCCAGTCCTGTTGTGCACAGTTCTCTTCTCCCCGTTTTCCAGTTTCATTATGTACTTGTTGAAGTAATTAATAGTTATATTATCTGAAACTTCTAGCTGTTATAGTCTTAAAAAATTGATTTAATTCCAGAAAATGGAGAGGCGGGAGAAAATTGAACAAATTGTTCGTGAAAGAGAGAGACAAAAACTTGAAATACATCAGAGAAGGTGGTCACGCCGTGAGGAGGCTGATTTCTACCGTACGGTTTCAACTTTTGGGGTTGAATTTGACAGGTATCTTGCCACACATTTTGTGTCTGCCTTTGTTATTTGTTAATTGTAACTGTAACCACAAAGAAAATTTATTCTCTTATCTGAAATTCTTTTGATGGTACCCTTTCTTTTATCAAACATTTATTACAGTGTTGTACCAACCTGTTTGCTATGTTATATTTTAGTACTTTAGTCACTTAAAGTTTCTGTTTAGTACCTCATATGTACATTTTAAATGCAGGTTAATAGCTTTTCACAGTTAAAGTTTTATTACCATCACCAACAGTGTGTCAGTACAAAACCTGGAGAGGGTTACACTTACTGTCTCATTTTGTCAGTTCAGTGTCAAAATTTTGATTGTGAACTTTCTTTAAATAAAAATTCGCCATTGGGTTAAAGCTGTTGCAGACAGCCTGATTGTGATGGAATAATTTGAATTGGTTGGCCAGAAGTGAGTTATTTCCCAAATGTTTTAGATGTGTGTTTCCAGTACTCCCAAAAACAACAGTTCAACAACTCTATTAAAGAAAAACTGTGCCAGATATGTTGAATCTCTGCATATAAATGGAGTTCAAGTAAATGATTTGGAAACAGATAGTCTTACTTCAGAAGAGGAGGGTTGAATACGTTCTGGAAGTATTTCCTGAGAATCAGCTGAGGTCATATCGGTAAATGAATACATACAATGTAATTGGACAGATATAAAAATCTACTCACAAAGTAATGGTAGGAGAACACACTTATAGGAGGTATCAAGATTTCCAAGCTTTCAGAGTCAGTGGCTCCCCCTGGCAGAAGTGTTGAAGGGGAAGGAAGAGTGGTGAAGGAAAAGGACAGGTGATGCTTATGTAAAGGGGTAGAGTTCGAAAAAGTCACCCAGAACCCTGGGTCAGGGGAGGCTTCCTTAAGAGTTCAGAAGGAAAGACTGATTGTTGGGGACTGTCTCCAACCTCCTGTCATTGATTTTGTCACATGTTATATACTGACATAGCGAATGATTTCTAAGGCCTAAATTAACCTGTCAGAAATGAAAAAATATACTTCATTATTTCTATACCACACTTTCTGTTGTACATTATGGATCAAAACACAAATTTGATAAATGTATTGAGCGCGGTAGACATGCCTTACAGTTGGAATAAATAATCTCATTTCATAGTTCCTGAAAAGTTTCTTGGACCATGGCCATACAACCTAGAAGACTCAGCAGCAACAATGACATCCAGCCGTGAAAGCCTTCAATTGCACTAGCTCTTTATAAAGAGCTATCAAAAGCGATGCCCCTTAATTGTAATCTATGTTCACAATAGTACAAATCTTAAAAGTGTGAGGAAAATATTATTTCAGGTGAAAGTGGATGTAGGGTTCCTTTCAGTTTTATTGGTGATTTGAGAGAGTCCATGAATAGAAGTAGTTAATATACATGGAACAAATTTCTTTCTAATTGTTTCAGACTTAAAATAACCCTCTCTCTCTTAGTAAACCTGTAATAAATCATAATGATCTATGTTACTAACCTGGGACACAGCTCCTGTTAAAGGTTGTCTACCTGACAACTTTTAGAGGGCAATAAAAATTTCATTTTCAGTATTTTGTACAGTTATTGACCGAATTTAAAAAGTTAAAATACTGTCATAATCTACTCATTAAGAAATATAATCTTATGTTAAAGATTTAGTAAAGTAAGTAAAGTGTTACAGTTAGAAAACTTGTATGTCTTGAGGTAACTTAACTTGGGGCACACAAATTACCCAGACTATATTAACCCAATATTTAAGATGAGAGCACATAGTGACTTCCAACATGATTTAAAACTTTATCTTGCTGATATCACGCACAAAACGATAAAGGAGAAAAGTTTTATCCCTTACTACATTTTCGCTGTTCGTGAAGTAAACTGCATCATCAGGCATGACATTTTAATTTATGACTTCTGTGCTACAAACTCTATTTTCAGCACATTTTTCAGACAGTATTCACATATATCATTGAATTTACCTGCAATATTGCATCATTGTTTAACATAAGTTTTGAAGAGATGACATTTTATTCATAGGCATTCGTATCGACATATTGAAGTTTGCAGTGATTGCAATGAAGTGAGTGTAGGCCATGACTGCTTTCACAGGTGCTCCTGCCTTTGGTGGGATAGGATAAGCCTATGGCAGGACTGGAGTAGGCTGTGCTGGGTGGGAGCTTTGATTTGGCAGGTCTTGCACTTGGGTCTTACACAGGTATGTGACCTATGTTACAACGCATTTGGAATGGGAGTGGTGCAGGAATGGACCAGGATGTTGTGTGAAAGATATGGTTCAGTTGGTCCAGTCCAGGCTAATACTGGATGATGAGGGGGCTGTGTATGTTG
The DNA here is from genome assembly GCF_021461395.2 of Schistocerca americana. Classification (NCBI taxonomy): domain Eukaryota; kingdom Metazoa; phylum Arthropoda; class Insecta; order Orthoptera; family Acrididae; genus Schistocerca; species Schistocerca americana. The sequence goes on from NC_060120.1 coordinate 748,586,948, forward strand.
ACCAAGACTTGCAACCAAATGCCTAGCCTCTCACACCAAAGATACAAACCAAATCCTCCAACAATTGTCCACCATACCCACCTCTTTACCACCTTTTGTCACTGTTAATGCAACCTCCCTATACATCATCCCCCTTCAGTATATGGTGTTTCCGCTGTCGCAGCCCCCCCTCCACTGCTCTCAGATTTCTCACCCACCACCTCATTCCTCATACACCACACATACTGTATCCTTACTCACAGCTACTCCTCTCATGAGGGGAAGGTACATAAATAAATCTGCAACACAGCCATGGGCACCTGCTTATTAAACCCCCCCCCCCCCCCACCCCCCCCAATGCCATTCTTTTTTTCTGGGACATCTAGAGGAAGCATCCCTAGTCTCCTAAAGCCCAAAAACCTCTTCTGTCATTCTGGTTCACTGATGATATCTTCATGATCTGGACTCAGGGTCAAGACACTGTATCATCATGCCTACATAACCCCAACACCTTTCCCATCTGCCCACCAGGTCCTCTTCAGTCCAACACACCACCTTCCTGGATGTTGACCTCCACTTCTCTGTTGGCTCCATCCACAATTCTGCTCATTTACAAACCCACTAACCTCCAACAGTACCTGCATTTTGACAGCTGTTACCCCTTCCATACCAAAAATCGTTTCTGTACAGCCTGGCTACCCATGAACGGCATATCTCCAGTGATGAGAATTCCCTTGCCCGATATGCTGAAGGCATCACACCCAATCCCTATACCACTGCCTCTGCCAACCCCTTGGCGCATGGGTCACATCACCTGTGAAAGACTCAGGTGCAAGACCTGCCCAATTCATCCATCCAGCACATCCTACTCCAGTTCTTTCAAAGGATTTTCCTCCAATCATAGACAGGACACCTGTGAAGCCAACCTTGTCATATACCAGCTCTTCTGCAGTTTCTGCTCAGCATTATGTATGGGCATGACTACATACCACCTGTCCACTGGAATGAATGGCCATCACCAAACTGCGCCCAAGAGCAGTGTTGACAGCACATTCGTGAAACACCCAGCTAAACAGAACATGCTGGAGCTCAATAGTTGCTTCACAACTTGTGCAATATGGATCATTTCTTTCAGCACGAGCTTTTCTGAACTGTGTAGAAGAGCATTATCCTTCATATATATCTTTCACTCCTGTAATTCTCCTGGCCTGCATCCTCTAGAAGGGTAGGCCACAGAAGAAATTTTAAAACAGAACTAATGAAACTCTGACATGGTGTAGTGTTTTTGAATTAAAGTTTAAGTGTTGTGTGATCCTATTGTTCAGAATAAGTCTGCCATCTTGTTTGTTAGTGAGTGCTTTGCTTTCTTTCTAAAGAGGGATTTGGCCAGAAACATATGAGACCATTCCTTTCGCCAGCTGCTCGGCGTGAGTGTTTCGCTTTACAGTATATTTATTCTCCCTTGAAGTTTGTTGTGAGTAATTCACTGCATTTCAGCAGGAACAATGATGTACATATTTACAATAACAAAAGAAAAAATATGATATTCATTACACCACATTAAGGTTGTCTGTAGCACAAACAAATGTTCACAATATTGCAACTAAAGTTTTGACCACTTACCTGTGATATAAAATTCCTGACAGACTGCAAAATAAAATTCCTGACAGACTGCAAAATAAAATTCCTGACAGACTGCAAAATAAAATTCCTGACAGACTGCAAAATAAAATTCCTGACAGACTGCAAAATAAAATTCCTGACAGACTGCAAAATAAAATTCCTGACAGACTGCAAAATAAAATTCCTGACAGACTGCAAAATAAAATTCCTGACAGACTGCAAAATAAAATTCCTGACAGACTGCAAAATAAAATTCCTGACAGACTGCAAAATAAAATTCCTGACAGACTGCAAAATAAAATTCCTGACAGACTGCAAAATAAAATTCCTGACAGACTGCAAAATAAAATTCCTGACAGACTGCAAAATAAAATTCCTGACAGACTGCAAAATAAAATTCCTGACAGACTGCAAAATAAAATTCCTGACAGACTGCAAAATAAAATTCCTGACAGACTGCAAAATAAAATTCCTGACAGACTGCAAAATAAAATTCCTGACAGACTGCAAAATAAAATTCCTGACAGACTGCAAAATAAAATTCCTGACAGACTGCAAAATAAAATTCCTGACAGACTGCAAAATAAAATTCCTGACAGACTGCAAAATAAAATTCCTGACAGACTGCAAAATAAAATTCCTGACAGACTGCAAAATAAAATTCCTGACAGACTGCAAAATAAAATTCCTGACAGACTGCAAAATAAAATTCCTGACAGACTGCAAAATAAAATTCCTGACAGACTGCAAAATAAAATTCCTGACAGACTGCAAAATAAAATTCCTGACAGACTGCAAAATAAAATTCCTGACAGACTGCAAAATAAAATTCCTGACAGACTGCAAAATAAAATTCCTGACAGACTGCAAAATAAAATTCCTGACAGACTGCAAAATAAAATTCCTGACAGACTGCAAAATAAAATTCCTGACAGACTGCAAAATAAAATTCCTGACAGACTGCAAAATAAAATTCCTGACAGACTGCAAAATAAAATTCCTGACAGACTGCAAAATAAAATTCCTGACAGACTGCAAAATAAAATTCCTGACAGACTGCAAAATAAAATTCCTGACAGACTGCAAAATAAAATTCCTGACAGACTGCAAAATAAAATTCCTGACAGACTGCAAAATAAAATTCCTGACAGACTGCAAAATAAAATTCCTGACAGACTGCAAAATAAAATTCCTGACAGACTGCAAAATAAAATTCCTGACAGACTGCAAAATAAAATTCCTGACAGACTGCAAAATAAAATTCCTGACAGACTGCAAAATAAAATTCCTGACAGACTGCAAAATAAAATTCCTGACAGACTGCAAAATAAAATTCCTGACAGACTGCAAAATAAAATTCCTGACAGACTGCAAAATAAAATTCCTGACAGACTGCAAAATAAAATTCCTGACAGACTGCAAAATAAAATTCCTGACAGACTGCAAAATAAAATTCCTGACAGACTGCAAAATAAAATTCCTGACAGACTGCAAAATAAAATTCCTGACAGACTGCAAAATAAAATTCCTGACAGACTGCAAAATAAAATTCCTGACAGACTGCAAAATAAAATTCCTGACAGACTGCAAAATAAAATTCCTGACAGACTGCAAAATAAAATTCCTGACAGACTGCAAAATAAAATTCCTGACAGACTGCAAAATAAAATTCCTGACAGACTGCAAAATAAAATTCCTGACAGACTGCAAAATAAAATTCCTGACAGACTGCAAAATAAAATTCCTGACAGACTGCAAAATAAAATTCCTGACAGACTGCAAAATAAAATTCCTGACAGACTGCAAAATAAAATTCCTGACAGACTGCAAAATAAAATTCCTGACAGACTGCAAAATAAAATTCCTGACAGACTGCAAAATAAAATTCCTGACAGACTGCAAAATAAAATTCCTGACAGACTGCAAAATAAAATTCCTGACAGACTGCAAAATAAAATTCCTGACAGACTGCAAAATAAAATTCCTGACAGACTGCAAAATAAAATTCCTGACAGACTGCAAAATAAAATTCCTGACAGACTGCAAAATAAAATTCCTGACAGACTGCAAAATAAAATTCCTGACAGACTGCAAAATAAAATTCCTGACAGACTGCAAAATAAAATTCCTGACAGACTGCAAAATAAAATTCCTGACAGACTGCAAAATAAAATTCCTGACAGACTGCAAAATAAAATTCCTGACAGACTGCAAAATAAAATTCCTGACAGACTGCAAAATAAAATTCCTGACAGACTGCAAAATAAAATTCCTGACAGACTGCAAAATAAAATTCGAGACTAAACGGAAAACGTTTCTCTTCAACAACTCGTATTCTGCAAAAGACTATCTTTATTGTAATGGGTAAATGTTGTTGGTAGGAATTACTAACAAACATCTGTCTATCGTTTAAATAAGCAGAGTATCCATTTTATGGGGTCTAAGCATTTTAGACCATTCCCTTAATTGCATTTAATTTCAAATGGTTCACTTCATTGACATGCACAAGATATGACAGCATGCCCTGCTTCATTCATCATTGCACACAGTTGTGGGCTATCAAAGATCATGCAGATACATTTTTACAAATGTTGTGCATACGAGTTGAGAACTGGAAATGTAAGAAACAAGAAGCAATACCCGCAAGCATTGGTTTCAGAGTTCCAGCTTCATTTGATATTGATACAAACACAGTAAAAGTGGTATTAAGGATTAGAAGAGCATGCTTTTCACATCATTTCGTTCTCTTCTTGGATATTGAAAATACATTTTTAAAAAGTTAATGAGGCCAAATGTGTCGTATTACTAGAGCAAATACACATTCAGGAACAGAAAAGTTTGAAATTACCTTCCTGACGCTGTGATATTCGTGTGAGCACTGTAATTTTTTTGTATTTAAATTGGTTGTTGTGTGCACATGACAGAAATAATTAACAAGAAGCAATTGTAAACAGTAGTCTGTTAATGTTTTGGGCTATTTAAGATGGTGGCCAGCGAACCCACACTGGCTTCAAAATAACATACAGCATAAGTCTATAGTGCCATCTCCCTTCTATTTTTACCTCCATAACATCTGAGGCAGAAGCAAAGTGACGTGCTCGGGAGCAAAGAATAAAGTGGGCATCACCATTGCTAGCAGCAGATATCATGCACAAGTGCAGTTTGTTTCCAAACGAGAACCACAAAGCATACTGTCAACATTTACACTGTTGTGCTGATATTTTCTTTGCAGTATAGGTACATAAATAAATGGCAGTAAGAAATAAAATTAAATGCAGTTACTCTTTAACGAGCCCAGAAGACTAGGGTCACAAACAGGAATACTCGGAATTTTAGGAAACTGTATGTTCCGTGTAAAGAAATGGATTTGCAAAGTATAATGTTAAAGGGAGAAGTCTAATTACTGGTCAGCACGAATCATACTGACAGGCAGTGACTGAAGTACTTCCCTGGTAATAAATACCTTGTGAATGATGGGTATGTTTATTTTTTACTCAGTTGCATTTTATTTACTCTACTTCATCTGCATTTTTTTGTACAATAGCCTGCTCATGTCGTGCACATCATGGATGCAGTTGAGTTTGGCATAGTTCTGTTGCTTCCCATTGAGTGCATATTGCTGTTGACCATTAAATATATTTTTTATTTTGTACTGAATACCCTGGACAAATTTGTCTCTTGCACAGAAATAAATATAGCCTTTAGAGAGGGAATAATAAAAGAACTTAACTTGAGGTTTTCTCAGTTGGTAGCCTTCTGTCTTTCATGTTAGTTTATTACTTACAAAATCCATAGTGAGTCTCACAAATTAAAAACCATCTTTCAACAGACATACATAAAGTTGGGAGAGGAAACACTAGCTTTTTAATGTGGAAGTTCTTTCATATGGGAAAGGTAGTGTTCCAAAAAGTAGCATGTTGTTACCTCATAGAATTTTTCTTTGCCTACATTTATCTGCACTTCCTCTGAGGTTTTTCACTACACTAAAGACATGAGTAATACCTAAACTTTTTGCATAGAGTGAAGGAAACAGAACCAGATGCCCAAGAGAAAGCCATCTTTGTAGTTGCCTAATGTGAAAGTATTGGAAGCAGCTATTTGGAAGTTTATCTTAGTAACTGAGCGGTTGTTGCTATATGGTACTTACCGCCTTCAGTTTGACTTTTCGTAAGAAATAAAATTTCAGTTTTTTTTTTTTAGTACTTCTTCCTGTAATCTGTAAAGTTCTTGTGTTGTGTGTAAACCTTGTGAGAAGTTATCATTTGAATCAGATGTGTATTTGTCATGTTGCAGGAAACGGGGTAAATATGACTGGTCAAAATTCAAATCATTGTCAAGATTGGAAAAGAAATTTGATGATACAATCACAGAGTATTACAAAGCTTTTGTAGCGATGTGCAAGAGAGTTTGTGGAATGAAACTCTCAGAAGAAGAAGGTATTCATTGTTTTGTTAATTGACTAGATCATATGAACATAAACTGAGTTAGGATGTTTCCTGGTATGAACATATATATATATATATATATAATTTTTTTATGCAGAATTTGCTGATATCCCTGTAGAGCCTTTGAGTGAAGACAAAGCTCGCAGGACATTAGAACGAATTGAATTGCTAAGTAAAATTAGAGAAGAAATAATTGTTCACCCGCAGTTAGACGAAAGATTAAAATTGTGCCAAGTGTCTGCAGATATACCTGATTGGTGGGTGCCTGGTAAACATGATAAGGATTTACTAATTGGTGCAGCCAAGTAAGAAATAATATTAAACTCTTTTGAACATGAACTGTATTTTCGTAATTTTTTTGTTCATAGATGTTTGTAGAAGTGAATAAATCTTATTGATATTTTTATTTTAATTTGTTGCAGGCATGGTTTAGGCAGAACAGAGTTCTTTATTTTAAACGACCCTGAATTAAGTTTCTTTGATATTCTAAGGAAACATCTAGCCATAGATCAGCCACTTCCAGAGGCAAAAGAACATAAACATCTAGATGAAATTAAGTATGAGCGGCCTGAAGATATTCTTAGAACAGACAAGAATGAGATTATTGTGAAACTAGAAAAAGGAGAAGGCACATTAAAGATAGAAAAAATAGGAATTAAGAAAGAAATGAAAACTGAGGAAGAAAAAAATCAGTTCAGGGAAAAAGAAAATGTATCCCAGGGCCAAAATATTGTAGAATTAACATTACTTGCAAATAAAATTAAAGCCGAGAATGAGGAATGTACACAGAGTTTTGATAAATCTGATAATGAACAGGGTTCCAGTAACACCCAAGAAAGTGAATCAGCAAATAGAGAAGAGAAAGAGAAATTGATGTCCATGGATAACAACAAAAAATCGGAGGAGGACACAACAGAGCCAGTAAACTGTTCAATTACAGAAGTGAATAAAGCTGAAGTGGTTTGTTCAGACAAGGTGCAGGATCTTCAACAGGAGGAAACACCACAACAGCTGGTTCACACTTCACAGTGCCCTGCTGCAGAGAATGAAATATTAGATACACAACAAACAATAGAATCGGAAGAACCTAAAGACATGGAAAAAGTTACATCAAATGAAGATCATGCTGAAGACAATGATAAGAATAATGAACAAGAAATTGACATGGGAGTTTCAGAGTCTGTTACAGAACCTGATCTCCTGAAGCCTGAGGATAGAAACTGTCTTGATAACAATGATGGAGAAATGCAATCTGCATCAGCTGTTAATAATGAAGAGACTGACAGTAGAACAAAAGATGAAATAATTGCTCAGGAAAAAGATCATGAGATGAAAACTGAGTTCGAACTGAAGGAAGTAAAGCAGGAAGGAGCTGACCAAGAACAAATCGTCTCGAATGAAATTGAGAGACCTATATCAGACCTGAATGTCAAGTATGAAACTGAACTGAATAGGACATGCAGCAGTTTAAAGCGGGCTGAATGTAATGATCAGGAAGATACTCAAGGAAAAGCAAGCAGCAGTGCCCAAACTCCAGATTTGAAAAACGTCTTCCCAGACCTGGAAGTTATCCACCCATTAGCACGACTAGCTGAGATTGATACATTTGTCTTAGGAGCAAAACAGAATAGCAACACTGGCTCGTTGGATTTCTCTGAACCAACAGTTGCGCAATTACTGGCACAGAGCTACCAGAATCCAGTGAAATGGCCTAAGGTAAATGCTGTTCTATTGTATCCAGAGCTATAGTAATAGAAATTAGCTATTGAAATAGTTTTATACTGTGATTGCTCCAGTTATGTGCATAGCTCTGTTAAATTAAAGCAGAGTTCAGATAATTCAAGTAATGATGTGGTACTTATATATTCTTTCCATGGTAATTCCATTCATAATGTAAATTAGCTTCAAAATGAACCTAGTGTCGTACACAAATAATAAAAAATTACTGACATTTGTAATTCTACAGCTAACTTTCTAATTATTAACTAACTTTCTATTTCAGAGTCAAATTTGTTTGTATTTTGTTTTGTAGGTTTATAAATATATTTTCAATCAGTACTGCTATAACCTTTCTTTTGACTGTTTAGTTCTGTTATTCTTCTGAAGCTTGCCGGTCATGATTGCAAAGACAAGTAGGAACTGTTCTCTGCTTTTATAAGTTCAAATACTTTTAAGAAAATCTCATTACTCTCACTAGTCACAGATTGTTCCGTAGCCAGCAACAGTGGTCTTTTGTGTGTGTGTGTGTGTGTGTGTGTGTGTGTGTGTGTGTGTGTGTGTGTTTTCTGCTTCAGGAGAAGGTCTTTTGGCTGAGTCTTTAGTTGTGACAGTGTGCGATTCTATGTCTCCTCTGTATGGTAAGTAGCAATTTATTATTTTCATAATATTGTCATTAGTCTTTGCTGGACTTTCCATTGTTTTATTTAGTTAAGTAGTTGTTAGAGCAACAATCTTATGTGATACTAATAGTTTTCCGAGACACCCTGTGTTGAAGGTAAGTTGTCTAATGCAAACACACTGCAGCATGGGACAGTTATCAGAGACGACATGTAACCATTACTACTACTCAGAGGGTGAATCATTGTTGATCTACTGAAAGTAAGTTTTAGACCATCCTCTCTCCCAGGAGACAATATAATTGATCACATGAAGAGAATGGATGAGGGAAGAATTCCAAAGAAGATGTTTGATCTGCAACTGGAGGGGAAGAGGCCCAGGGGTAGACCAAGAGATAGATGGGTGAAGGGAGTGAAGGAATGTGTGACGAGAAGAGGAGAGAACTGGACGAAGGTGGAAGAGGGGGAATGGTGGAAAGACAGAACACGATGGAGAGGCTTGTGTTCCCGACAGACCCAGACAGTGGCTGGAAACTGTCCAAGATGATGATGATGAGCTCTATTGTTACTTCTGGTCAGATAGCCTCTCATAGTAATCAATCTGTGTTTACATTTAATTAACCTTACTTGCTACTGGCCTTGCCACTAGTGGTGCTGTAGAATGAGATATGCCAGTCATTCAAAATGGTTCATCAAATATTGAAAGGATTTCAAAATTGAATCCCACAGTTTCAACACAACTTAATTAATTCCTGCCATTGCCATCACTCAATAACTTTGTGGATGTTGTTTTCTCATAGAGATCATACAGGAGCACTGGTGCTTCAGCCTTTTGGCAGAGGACAAAAACAGATGTATAATAAATTGCTTATCCACTGCTAGAAAGCAGATAGATTTTTATGATTCTTGACACAATGTAAGAATGGAGTTAAAGATTGAAGAAAAGTTGCACAATAATTTGCCATAACAGTTATTATTGTGTGTTATATTAGTATAGTGAGCAGTTGTTTCTTGTGTCTTTAATATATATTAGATCATTTTCCCTATTTTACTGGAAGTGATACATAGTTCCCACCATTGAGTCAAGTTTTTAACTACTAGAGTAGTCATCGCCTCCTTTTGTAAGAGACTTCGCTTACCCTCTTTTAAATGTAAAGTCCGGAAATTTATTTTCTACATGAAGAAAACCCATCAGAAGAGGCAGCTACAAAAGTTGCTTTGATAATAAAAAAGTGATGGCTTAATGCCGGTAGCAGAGTACTGTTTTGTCTTTTGGTGGACACTCGTACTACCACTAGTTAGAGGGTCTAAACGTGGAAGAAATCACATCATGATTTCCAATTTTTTTTACTGAAATTCTTTTGAAATACCTCACATCATTGTTCATAGTTACATGCATTTATAGCTAAAAAGAAGTCATCTTCAAGGTAATTGTGTAATGAATATGCCTCATCAGTTTCTCATATAATTTTATAGTTTGACTTCTTTGTGATGAGAAAAAATAGTTAACATTTTTTGCATCCATTGTATCATTATGTTCTCATCAGAATAATAAATACTGGTCAAAAATGCATCACTCAGTATTAACATTGAAGGAAGAGTGTCTTTTTATTTCTTTTTTCCCCTCCATTTCTATGGTTTCTTAGTCTGCTGCTGCCACTAAAAGCCATATTCAAAGGGCTACTTAAGCAGTAAACAAAATGTCTATCCTTTTCATTAGTAAAACTAAAATGCTACGCGACCCTCACCAAATAAGGTCATTTGTATCTGCAGCAGCATTATACATCAACTGCTTCAAAATTATAGAATCCAGGAAAGTACCCAATTTATACATCAGACAAAAAATGTTGCCAGTGCAAAATAAAAGGCCAGGCTGAAGTGACATAATCTTCTGTATCATTAATGTAGAGTCGAAAATCTTGGACTTATTAGAAAATGAAGATTATCGTCATATTTACATTACCGGTACTTATTGTGAATATGTAGCAAGTGATGGGTATAGTGTATATTCTGCAACTTTTTTCTGAATACCTTTTTTAAATGTTTTGTATTCAATTTTTCATTGACAACCAGAAATACGCCTAGTATGAAAAATGATTTACTTGGAGAGAGCATCTGTGAAGTGACTTCTAAAATTGTTTATACTGTTTTTGTGCTACAAGAGAATACATCATTTTAATCTGGTCTAAAGTTTTACTCTGAAAACGTTTTGCCTTATCATCCAGTCAGTGTGTACACTGGATCTTAAAAGAGGTCCAAATTTTGTGAATTTAAAATATGATGTGTGTGTGGGTGGAGGGGGGGGATCCAACTTTTTAACCTCAAGAGAACTTGGATGGAGCCAAAATACGGTGAAATTGTGGACCCCTCCCGCCCGAGTAAATTTTTTTACCTTGCCAACAGCAAAACACATGGGATCCTTCTTGTAAAGCTTAAAATTTTCTACACTTTGCACTACTCAAATATAGTTTTACGCCAAATACTTACGAAGATGCAGAGCTTCAAAGGAATGATAAAATTCTCACATTATAATAATAATTAAAAAGATGAGTTTCAGCAATATAATTTTAACTGCATAACTTTCAAAAAATGACAGTGGTTGATGCCTCTAATGGCCAGTTCGTAACGTCAAGATTAGCTCCCACTTATCCTCAATGGAATGCTCATTTCTGCTGAGGATCGTAAAAATGGCAGAAATAGAGTTTTTCATGGTACATGATTTGAAGTGTCAAAATTTGACAAGCACAGAAACACATCCAACCTACAAATACGATTTCATTTCCTATCAGCTACATTTGTATTTCAAAAATGAAAGTTACCATAAATGAAACTAACATATAACAGAATTACTGAAAAAAAGTTAATGCTTATGGTCCAAAGGGCATGTCATTGGGTATCTGATTATCCCTCCATAGTGATGTCAATCAGGGTTCCCCCTCTTTTTAATCCTCCTCAGCATCTTCCTCCTCCTGAAGTCCATCTCAGGTTAATTCTCGTATGCATGACCACAACAATATTTGCTAATGGTAGATTGCGAGGGTCCTGCTGCTTGAAGCTGGATGCTTTTGTGCTGCTGTCATTTGTACAAGAAATGATTGCCAGTAAGGAGTCTATCGCAGCATTCTTTTTGTTTTGGGAATTACTCTCCTCTGTAAGTATCCAGCCCCAAACTGATGGAATTATATTGTTACCTAGCCATGCCTGGTCTTGTAGTTAGGTACAAAAAGGATATGGTACTGGTTGGCATCTCAAGTTTGTATTTTGGGTTTAGTTGGACCTTTCACCTGCTTCAGAAATTTGGCCTGCTTTTGCCTCTAGCTGTTTGAAAATACCAGGGGTTTTTCTTGTGGATGATGCCAACTTTCTTTTTGCCTTGTCAAAACGAGACTGAAGTAGTGTCACACCTGTTTGCCATAAGAAGGGAAAGAATATCCTGTGGGTTGAAAATGCGTGATGTTGATGAGTACAGAACCCTGGATGGATTATTCTTCCAACTCTACTGGAAATATAGGTTATTTTGACAAGAGGCTAATGCTGTCAGCTATGCTAGGGTATCTACTTCTTTATCTGTGATGGTAACACTGTCATAGTTGGCAGTCTTTGATATGGAGATATTCATTATCATTGCATTAGCATCTTGTATTATCAAGTGTGCCCATTACTGTTAATTGAGTTATCAGTAGTGAAATAAAGTTCTGTTATTTTATTAAAAATTTTCTGTGAGATAGGTACTGTGTAGAATTTTGTGGGTGAGTACAGTATAGCCTGATATTTTTGGTAACAGATGTCACTAGGATACTTGTTTAGCTGTCCGCCCCTGGTAGCTGAGTGGTCAGCGCAACAGACTGTCAATCCTAAGCGCCCGGGTTCGATTCCCGGCTGGGTCGGAGATTTTCTCTGCTCAGGGACTGGGTGTTGTGTTGTCCTAATCATCATCATCATCATTTCATCCCCATCGACATGCAAGTCGCCGAAGTGGCGTCAAATCGAAAGACTTGCACAAGGCGAGCGGTCTACCTGACAGGAGGCCGTCGTCACATGCCTTATTATTATTATACTTGTTTAGCTTTATTAAAGTTTAGTTCATCAGACACGAGCGGAAGTACTGAATCCATAGCGCAATACTATGTTAAGAATTCCCCCCCCTCCACCACCACCACCCCCACACCCCACCCCTCCTCTTACCTTTTCTGAAGAAGGCTTTGGCCAAAAACTAAGTGTTTAGCAGCATTGTGCCTGTCTGCAGCTCAGCGTGTCATCTTTACCGTGAATAGCAGTCTGTTCTCTTCATTATGTTGTTGATATTCCAACATGGAATTTCCATTAACAGATATCAGAGACCCTTTGTTGATTATCATTTCCTGAGTTCTCATATTTGGCTGGCCTTGCATAATGCCTCTATGTTGTAGTTCAAGTTTTTACTCCATCATGGTACTGCTACTTTAAATCTAATATTAATGTTTAACAATGTAGGAAACGGTAGAGTGCTACTTACCATAAAAGTTACACATTAAGTTGCAGACAGGCACAATTGAGAATCCTACAAGTAAGCTTTCAGCCACAACCGAAACCGAGAATCACACACCATTTGTTCACACAAGCAAACACATCTCATGTACACATGATTGCCAACTCCTGCAGCTCGGGCCCGAGCTGCTGTAATTGTGCATTCTTGTTAAAATCAAGACAAGTTGGTGGGAGACTTAACGTCATCATTTTACCACCAAGTAACTTGGATAAATAACAATGTGCAGTGGTGGTTTGGTTTCTTCTCTGTGCATAATTTTCTCTTGGTGGAGGTAGAAATTGTAAACTGACCTGTCACAGAAGTAATGACATATTGTTTACTCCAATGTGTAGGTAACTTAAAATCAAAGAAAGTGAAAAATGAAGAGTTGAATATAAATATAGTGCTCCATAAATAGCTTACTGTAGAAGTCACACTGAAGAGAGAAGAAAATTTACTGTGGACTTGACAGAAATGATCTGCTAGCTAGGCACATAATCATCTGGCACTCTTGTCACTATAGTTTGAGAGGACCATCTATTGAAAACAATGATTTGCTTTATTGAGTGACTTGTCATTGTGTGACAACTGCTATGTAGTGTCCATGTTAATTGCATTGTTACTGAATATCAGCACTTATGTCTTTTGTTCTCTCCCAATTTATGAATCTCACTCCAGTGTTACATTTCCATCCCATAATGAGTAAAACTTGTAAATTGACGTCTTGCTGACCATCCTCTTCGATGTCATTTATATTACAAGGATAACGAGGTACATCTTGTGAAATAACAACTACTTAATCATCTGTCATTATCTTCTCAATCGAAATGTAGCAAATGCTAATTACTAGTTTTTATAAAACAGCCTGTTTGTGAAATATATACCGTATTTACTCGAATCTAAGCCGCACTTTTTTTCTGGTTTCTGTAAGCCAAAAAACCGCCTGCGGCTTAGAATCGAGTGCAAAGCAAGCGAAAGTTCTGAAAAATGTTGGTAGGTGCCGCCACAACTAACTTCTGCCGTAGAATATATGTAGCGCTACACAGGCATGCTTTTCAGGCACCAAGATAAATACTGGCGCCAAAACCTCTGCGTCAGTAAATAAATTTAAAAAAAAAAAAGGTGGAAGACGAGCTTTTTTTTCTCCGCCCCGAGTTTCGACCACTGTATTTTCGTACATTATCCAAAGAAGTAAATACAAATTCTGTATTGTTAGTCTTCGAATGTAGCAGCACTTCAATGTACTATGAAAATCCGACTGGCAAGACTGTTCGGGATGTTTGTCAATATGCCCATCTCTACGTTCTGAATTTTTTCCTACCTCTGAGAAGAGATGGTGCTAATAGGAACTTTTATGAATTGTGAATCACATGCAGTATTCTCTCCACCATAAGAATAATACGAATATAAACATTTTGCCATGTATTGTTTCGTGTTTGCTGCTATCTCATTTAAATCCTGTCTGCCTAATAAACTACGAAAGTAGAGTGAGACAACAGCAGACATGGAAGAATAGACATATCATGTCGTGTTTATATTTGTATTATTCTTATGCCTAATAGTGGTACAGTCAGAAATGAAGCGCGGCAATTGACTAGATTTTTAAATCTAAGATGGCTCTAATTTCTGTGCGGAATGTAATGTACTAAAGAGGCACCTGCAAAGATTTTCAAATGGAGAAAAAATTTCGCTAAACTCTCATTTAGAACATCATCTATCATACACAGTCTATTATTTGGTTCTTGTTGATCATTATCAAAAAAAAGCAGCAGTGTAAGTAACAACAAATAGCAGTCTCTTGCCATTGTTTCGCTAATGAGACGATTCCTCCCCCACCCCCGTTTTTTTTTTAAAGCGGCGGTAGCGTGCACAAAAGCAAGCCATGCCGCAAACGGCGACAGATCGTAAACACTCATTGTCAGAATGCGACAAACAATACACGACACAGTACAATAATGCATTTTGTGCTTAGAGTGACGTACACACCTATAACAAAGAGAACGGCACTTGTCAGATCAAAGAAAAATCAGCAATCAATTCAAACCAGGTGAAGCACGTGAAAAAGGAAGGGTACCCATATAAATACGGACGGAGCGCCTGCCGCATAGCAATGGCTACCTGGTAAAGTTTAACTGCTAAGCTTAAGACTCGAAGCAAACTACTGTAGCTGTATCGTCATTCATTCGACCTAAATTGTCTCTCATATTACAATGGACCAACTTTGTTTCAATTTGGAGGTGCGGCCTAAAACTTTTCTCCCCCTTGAATTTCGAGTCTCAAATTTCAGGTGCGGCTTAGATTCGAGTAAATACGGTATATATAACTAACATTAAACACTTCATGCAGTCTTCTCCTTTTATTCCTTACATTAGATGAACAGTAAAAAATGTATCCTCATGCAGGATGAGCCTGAATTTTTAGAGGAATCCATTTGTCATTGCCACTTATGAACCCACATCTACAACAGCTAAACACTTTTAATATTGCAACTAAACTGTGTTACAGAGTATGTACTATATGATCTGATTATTTCACTTGATATGCATAATAGTGAGGAAGGCATTTGGTTCTATTACTGGATTGCACTTGCAGGGTTTGATTTAAATATGATTAAATTAGTGTGAAGCATGAGGTAAAATTATGAGTTTTTGCAGTGTCAAAAGACTTTGACACAAATATTATATAGATCATAAGGGCAGCAGAAGATTGCTGTACAAAAATACTGTACATCATCTTACATATTTGAAGAAATCGTGAAATAGTGATACAGATTCCATATGATGTTGCCATGGGATTTGATACCCCAATTCACCAGACAGATATTTGACAATATGACGTATATATTTTATATAGGACTTCTTTCATGATTGCTGTGAATCAGAGATAGGTATTGTTCTGTGAAAACATTGTATGAGATCAATACAACAAACAAACCTCTCTAAACTCTGTATTGCTTAAAAACCTCAAAACAAAAAGTTATATTACTAATATCAGCTAATGTGCTCTCAGCAATGATGCTGGTCATTTAAACTATTTTACACCATTGAGTCCACTGTTGGCATTGTACACCTTGCAGTTGAACATTTGAGCCACCATGTTAACTGAACAGCACATGTGTTATTATTACACACACTGTAGTGTTTGTGGCCACTGCAGCAGAAAATGACATTTGTCAGTAGTAAAAGCCTGTCCCTCGAGATAAGTGTATATAGAAGTCACTGTGTTGACTGCTTCTGCCACTCATCCTGGGATCTTTTAATTATAATACACTGTTGTATATACTAAACAATTGTTACAAAGTGGTGAATGAAAGCCAGTAGGGATGCCTGTCCTCCATTTCAGTTCAACAGTTCTGTGCTCTTGTGTCACACAGTTTGCTGAAGTCACAGAAGCTGTTAATTCTGTTACGAGGTGTATTCAAAAACTACAGGATGTTGGTTGTTACCAGAAATTATTCATTAGAGACAATTTTTACTGTAGGATTTAGTTTCTTAGAAACCTGATTCACTTTTCCGCCTAATTGTCATTCACTTGCAAGCACTTCTCATAATATAAATTGTCTTGAAAGGTACTGTCTTAAATTCTATTAAAACAATAAGCTCATGAAACTGTACTTAGGAGAGTGTTAAAAATCAGTAGATCTGGAATATCATAACCGTTTGGTATCCACTGTCCTGTTCTATTCTATTCCATTCCAGACAAGACAGCATCTGAAGTAAGTTAATGCAACTGTTTTGCTGTAGATTCACAAGACTGCAAATTACACTATGCTGTCATTCCAGGACCACGTACTCCAGACAAGACTACAACATATTATTCATGCTGTCGAAAATAAAGAATGGCCAGTACCACGGAATTTCTCATCAAGCAATATTCAGAATAATGTTTCTAGTACAGGAGAACTGGATCTAAGTTGTCATGAAACACCTGATGTTACACCTAAACGAGAAACATCAACGCCAATGTCATTGTCAGAAGGCTCAGAAGTTATTACCATAACTACAGATCATGGTGCTTCTAGGGTCTCTTCGTCAAAGAAGAGAAAGAGACACATAGCAATTGATGTTGAGACAGAAAGAGGTAAGGTAGACCTCATTATTATTTAACGTAAATGTAAACATTTTATTTGCCATATAGCGAAGATGCAGAGTCACAGATAGACACAAAAAAAAAGAGGACGGTGTGGTTTCAGTTGCCTGAGACTGCAGTGTTGCGCGCGCGGGTGTGTGTGTGTGTGTGTGTGTGTGTGTGTGTGTGTGTGTGTGTGTGTGTGATTTTGACGAAGGCCATTGGCCAAAAGCTTCAAGTGTGAAAGTCTTTTTGTTGTGCCTATCTATGACTCAGCATCTCCACTATATGGTAATAACTTTCCTTCTCATAATATTGTTACATTCCATCTGCATTTTCCATTGTTTGATTTAAACATTTTATTTTTGTAATCAGAGATTGGATATCAAGAGGCAAGTAATGTTATAGTGTATGTTGTGCAACAAGTATTTCTCTTGGCCAAGGCAAAAAAAAAAAAGCTGTTGTAAACAAGCATGAGCATCAAAGGAGAGTGCTAGAAAATTCAGGCAAAATGAATCAGGACAATATGTAAATAAAACTCAGCCTTAAAACACATATAGGAGCACAACACATTGCTTATTCACTAACCTCATAACTTTGCGAAAATTGACATAATGTCTTCAGAGATAAAATCCACAATCGATTGTTTTAAAACAGATTTATTATCTGTCTTGATTGCACTAGTCTTTTGAAGTGACTGGTTTCATTACAGCATGAACTATCCTCAAATCTGTAGACAACAATAAAATAATTAATCTGCAAATACTTTATGAAAATGCGAAATATTATCATAACATGCTATAATCAAACATCAAACACACCAGAATGCACCAACTGACACCTAAGTTTACGTGTTATGTCACGTAGTAATATAATGGTTTGGTAGAAGGCATGTTATTGCTGCAGTCCACTAGGTTACTGTCAGCAACTGTTAAATTTGTCAAATTTGAACAAAACATGTACAGCTACACTGAATTAACAATAATTATGTTTTTGTATGGTGAGAATACTGTTCTTGGAGGTACTAATTTAAAATCTGTGGTTTGTCAAGGTCAAAAATAGTATAAATACATCATACAAATTTAGAAATGTAAAAGACTGCGGTTTCCATATCCCTGGTGTTGCTGTAGGCCCGGCTTTGTTCTGGCATGCTTCCTCATGTGAAAACTGTATTGATGTTATGGGACAAGCCGACCCATCATCTAAAGACTGCCACAGTAAGTGGAGGACCATGCAGTAGCACCCCTTCAACGATGTCGGGCAAAGCAAACATGTTACAGATATGTCATTGCAAGCATTCTCTCATCTGTCACCTTCGGCTTAGACAAGTGACAATCATCACCTGAGTAAGCCGTTATAAAAGTTTAAATAAGCATTATGATTGAATTTGTTCTTCTTATCAGAATTAAATTTGGATCTTGCTTTTTGTGAGTGTGAATTGCAAGCGCCTCGTAGAGGTTAGTGTATCAAACCTTTTGAGCTGTATATAGGATGTCCAAATTTTGCTCAGTGTTCATGATGGAACACTTTTTAAGTTTTTGATAGTGCCCAAACACTGTTAGGCTCTCCCTCCCTCCCTCCCTCCCTCCCTCCCTCCCTCCCTCCCTCTCTGGTTTAAAAGTTCCTGCTGTTTGCCCTATGTACTGTGTATTGCAGTCATTGCATTTGAAACTATAACACATGAATAGTGAGATAATCCTACTGTTGTGGATTTTATGGCAGAATCTGTATTTTAACAAGTTATTTGTACAAAAACCTATTTTAATATTTGCTTTATGATAAAATTTAAGAAGTTAAAAACTATGTATTTTTTGTTGTTGTTCTTAACTGCAATGTGACCTCTTCTTTAACTTCATATTAATTTTCAGCACATTCTTGCTACTGTACCCATTTGCCACAACCATTTGCTTTAAAACGCTGAGTTCTTTCTGTACTTTTTGCTGGCTTAGCGGCTGTCTTGTAACCTGTATACCATTGCATTAAAATACGCCCACTTGCTTTTTGGAGGGTAGCATGAGCACTCATTAAAGACAACATTGGTACATGTATGTCTCCTGAATATGCTAAATCTCCATGTTTGCCGTCTTTCTTTATTAGTGTGTATATGAGTAGCTTATACGACTCATTTTATATGCTACATTCTCAGTGTCATTTTTTCTCCCCTTGTACAAAACAGTTGAATCCTCTACATAGCTCCTGTAAAATATGATGTTCTCTGTAACATCAGGATTTTCATCAAAGAATTTGTTCCAAGTAATTTAGAGAAATATCAGCCAAGGTTCCAGTTAAACAGTTACCTGTTGCCAATACATCCTTCTGCAAACGGGGAGGAACTTTGAAACCAGATTCAGGGAGCTCATATACACTCAGAACAAAACTGCATTCGGGCACATATGGCAACCTTAAAGCATTCAGTCATAAATGTTCAGCAAAATTGAGGCATCCTACACACAGCTTAAACCTGTTTGAGGAGCTTGAAATTTATACTCACAAACAGCAAGATCCAAATCTAATTCTGAATGAGCAGAAAAAGTTCAATCATGATGCTTGCTTCAACTTTTAGGATGCCTTACTACTGCGGTGATGTATGCATATACGTGCCCAAGATGTTAGATGAAAGAATGTGTGCAATGGGACATCTATCCTGACAATCATGACATGGGTGAAGGGTCCCCCACGCATGACACTCTGACCACAACAGCAGTCACTAGACGACTGGTTGGCTCACAGCACTACACTGCTACAGCAATCACATGAGGAAGCAAGCCACAACAAATACAATGAATACGGACACTGCCATCTTTTAAACTGCTAAAATTTTATGATGTATTCATAATTTATTTTAACCTTGATGAACCACTGATTTCAATTAAGTATCTGTGACCATACACACAATACTTGTGTTAATTCAGTGTGAGTGTACAAATTTTATTCAAATGTAATAAATGTGCCAGATTCCTCCTGCTGGCATATCAATAAAATTAATTTTACCAAACCACTATTTCATTATGTGACACAGCATGTAAACTTTGCTGATAGCTGTAACTGATACAGACAGGCACATGGTGGTGCATTTGATATTTGATTAAGGCAGGCGTGGTAAGATTTTGGATTTTTCTTAGAGTTTTTATCTCATAATTAGCTATGGCATCATTCCCTCCTCCTTTCGCAGGACCCACTTGTCTCTTTCAGGTTCTGTGGGCACACTGCCATGTTATCATTACAGAACATAGCTAGAGATTAGATTTTTGTAGCTTGTGGAGACATTGAAAATTCAGTAATTGTTGTTGCACATCATTAGAGGTACAAAGACTACCGTAATTTGGTCTATGAATATAATCTCTATAAGTTCAACAGTTTTATGCACTTGTCAGAAATGAAGATACAAAAATTGAAGTGGGTATACTGTTGGAAATCAAAAAGCATTTTCAATTGTTTGTGTTTGCCATTCAAAATCCTGGAAAAAAAGTGTAAAATAAATTGTACTTGTACGTTAGCCTACAAGGCACATAGTCAGTTGAGATAACATTTGCTAAATAATATAACTGGAGACCATAATGTCCTGTCCATATTCTGCTGAATATTACGGGTGCATTGTCATATTAGAATAAATGTCCTGGTTTTCCTGCAGAAACAGTAACGCCATGGTGCCGCAAACAGGTGCATCACAGTGTGCAAGTGAAGTACTGCAGCAACTGGGAACATATTCCAAAGTTGAAGTACTTGAGAAAGTAAGATTCTTGTTTGCAAAATGTTTAAATTGCACTCAAATTCATCATTCAATTCTGGCAGTGTATTGTCCAAAAAGCAGTGTCATGTCAGCTGTAATGAAATTGTGCCAACAGTTTGACTGAGGCCATACAAATGTGGGTGATGTTGATCAGGATGGAAGGCCATAGACGTAACCACAAACGGCTATGTCTAGGCAATCAACAAACTGATTTGTGGCAATCACAGATTTTCTGAAGATGAGAACATTTACACAATAATTCTCAAATTGCTCCATGATCAAGGAGCAAATTTCTCTCATTGAGGAATTGAAAGATTGGTTGAACTTTCCGACAGTTGTTTACGGAAACTGGGTGGCTGTTACAAAAAAAGTGTAATGTACCTGTGCCACTTAGAAGTGTGTTGCAGCAGACAATAAAACTTGTAACTTACTTTTTGATCCGATAACAGCATGTGCCACCTGGGGGATTGTAGATGCACTGATAATGGTTTAAATATTGTCTGCCAACAGATAGAATCGTGGTGCTTAGCTGCCAGAGTGCCATCTATGTCTACCCTTTAATAGGGAATGCCCACAGTCAGAAGACTCATTATGATGGAAACATGTGAAGCAAGCAGGCAACCATGCCACAGAGATGCACTCGTGCTTCCTGCAGCCAACTGAGTGACTTCAAAAAGGATCAAATTGTGACCTCCTGAGTGGAGGGATGGTCCTTTCAGAGAATTGCCACACAAGTTGGACATGCTGTATCAGTTGTACATTGATATTGGTATCATTGATCGAATGAACATTCTCAAACCTTTAGATGAGGTTCTGGACATACACGCAGCACAGACACTCGCCAGGATCATCGTATTGTAAGTGCACCGGTGGCAGATCGTACAACTACCATAGTGTAGATAAGCGGCTTGTGAGCCCAAATGGGCTATGAATTGTTGCGAAATAGTGATTAGTGATGGGACTATGGGCATGGACACATCTAGCCCATCTTCCACTAACATCACAGGGTAGACTACACAACTCGACTGGTGCTGTCAGAGGATCGCTGGAAGATGGTATAGTTTGTCGCAGTCTTCAGCGATGAAAACAGATTCTGCCTGCATGCAAGTGATGGTCGTGTGCATGTACGACATAGACCTGGTGAGCACTGTTTCTTAGAGTGCATTTGTCAAAGACATACTGGCCGCCCTAGACATTATGTCAAGAACTCTTACTCCCCTTTGGTGTTTCTGAAGGGGACGTTAACCAGTGCTTGTATGTGCAGAACATTGAGAGACCATTTCTATTGCCGTTCTTGCAACAGGAAGGTGATGTGTTGTTCCAACAGGATAATGCACATCCACACAATGATTGTGAGACTCCAGTGTACTCTGCAAGATGTACAGCAACTTCCCTGGTCAACATTATCTCCAGACTTGTCTCCAGTCGAGCATGTGTGGGATATGTTGGGATGAGAAGCCATCCGTGTGACTCGTCAAACAATAACTCTTATAGAACTATGTATCCCAGAACAGTATTCGCCATCTGTATTAACGATGAAAAGTGAACACTGCACTGCAGGAATTTGTTGCTCTGCGTCCCAGCACTTTATGATGAAAAGCAATTAACATAGGCCTTAACCATGCAGTTTCTAATTACGGGTAATTATTTTACGTTGTACACTATATATGAATTGCAGTGCTATAACGGGTGTTCCAAAAGTTTCAGTTCGAAGGCCGTACAGTCCAGAATCAGTGTGTGAATCAGGCAAAATCACTGAGTATTGAGACCATCACCCCACCAATGCACCTGGTTGAAGGTACTGATTTGGTAAAACACCACGTCCTGCTGTGTGCAGACGTTTGCAACTGCTTGCTACACATCCTTGTCCATCAGGCATGACTTTCAAGCCTTTTTTAGGGGATTAAATATAAGAGAATCACATGGTGAGAGATCAAGACCGTAGAGCGGGTGCTAGAGCGTCTCCCACTTGAGCTGGTGTAACTTTTGCATTACAAAGTGTACGATATGGGAATGTGGTTTTTCATGAAGCAGCAGCACCCCTTGTCACACACCATTCCACATTGTTAGTTTTAGGCAGACATACTCTCCCTTACAGTGTCTTCCTTCTCCAGTGGATGTCTACCAGTGTTTGTCCTTTGGCAGCCAAGAAAAGAATAACAGCGCGTTTGTCTTGTTTGGTGCCTATAGTAATAATGTCTCTATAATTCATGTTTCCACATTTGCTGTACACATGTTGGAAAGATAAGAATGTCACACTAGCCCCTTGCCCACATGTCAATGCTTATACACCTGTATTAGAGTCACATTACATTGCATATACACTGCAGCAACTCCCTTCAAACAGGAACTTTCTGATTCCCCTTTATGTATTGAATATAAATTGCATGCAACAGAACTGGGACAAGTCAATTCACTGAACCACCCAAGACTGCTTGGCATTAAGTGGTGAAGGAGAGTGGAGGACTGGATAGTAGTCACTTAATTTAAGTTCTGACTTTATGCATTGCTTTTCTGCCATTCCATGCTACTACATAATTTTTTTCATCATAAGTGATTAATGGTGACACCACTACGTATTAACTTAGTAATAAGAATTCATGTGAGAAAACTGTACAATGACAAAGGGGACAAAACACATGGTGAATACTTGCCTTCATGAGGTGAAATTATGAGTACTGCCTGTAAACATGTTTAAAAGTAGAAAAATAGCTGTTCCAACTTTTGTAGAAGGAAAAGAAAGAGGGTAGATTTGGGAAGGTTGGGAAAGAGGGACAGGTCAGTCAGACCTAAAGTGGGTCCCTCCAGACCTGGGGTCTGGATGTGCCAGAGCAGTAGTGTCTATGACACAGCATTTCACACCAGGGCACAAGGCGTGGAATGCATTGACATAGTTGCTTTGACAGTTTCTTTTGAAATGTAATGATGAAGACAGTAGTGATGTGAAAATGCCAGTTCTTAACCTTTTCTTCATAACACTACCATAATCAGTATCTCAAGGTTGCTTTAATTGAAACAAAATAAATGAGTTCTCAGTTGGCCATTTAGTCCTCGTTTTACTTTTCAATTGTTGTTATTTAGCCAGTGCCAACTGTGATGTATAGCAGAAAGTCCATAGTTTTCTTGTTGCAATCTCTCTTCTCCAACCTTGAGAGCACAGTGTCGTGTATATATCACAAACTGTTCAGTAGTGCTGGCTTAGAAGACTTTCAATTGAGAAGTAGAACTGGAAAACGTTCTGCGTGCAGTTTTTTTTGTTCAAAAATGTGTTTTCAAGACACTGTTGCATACCCATAGACCTGTTACAAGTGTCAAATCATGGAGAACATGTTTCAAGCATTCATTATTGAAAGGTGCATGGTCTTTGTGCCAGGTAGTGCATCCCGCATGAGTTCAAAGTGTCATGTGTCAAAGTTCTTGTTTCGCAAGTCTTGCAAACGATGGTTGCATCGGGTACAGCTATGAACCTATTTGATGTAATGTGAATGCCTACTTTGCCATGTTGATCAGTTTCAAAACAAAGATCTATTGACAGTGTTTCCATTTGTTTGTCAACAGCACAGAGAGTTTTCCACTAAACTTGGCAACATTTTGTTATTGCCTTGTAAAAGAAATAAGACACAGTTTTTGTGGACTACGGTTCTACTAGGTAAAATATTACTGCATTATTTCTGTACTTGTATTGTCGTAAATAAAATGTGGTGCCTCTGTATTAATGGCACCTGGAACAGCAACTTTTGTATTGGGAAACATATTTGAACCATAAATTTCCAGGTGTGGCACTTAAGAACATTCCTAAATATCTAGTTTATTTGCTAATTTGTCTCATTTTTTGTAGCGATGGGGTGGGCAGCATAATTCTGCAGTATCAGAACTCCTTCCCAATTTTTTTGATACAAATAAGTTATGTACAATGAGAAATAGGTTGGTTTTGGATTCTCTTTCTTGGCGGGTGTGAGATTTGACATTTCCACTCTTCAATTGTTAGTTGATTGTTTTAATAGCACCACAGTCAAGCCTGCAAAGTCATCATGGGTAACAATACTTGGTTTTGTAAATACAGACCTACTGCAAAATGACGAAATGCAGAATTTCACATGAAGGGTCAATGCTTTTGACGACTCAGTCGACATTCGAGCCAATGTACACTGCAAGTTCAACAGCATCACAAAGACAAAGTTTTCTGACAGTTTCATATTGTATATGAACATTGTATTGTACTTAAGTTCTGGACTGGGGGGGGGGGGGGGGGGGGCAGCTGTGCAAACCACCTGAATCATTAAAACCACCATTTTAACTTTCTTTTAATCCAGCCTCAAAACTATTTGGACTGACAGAGTAATCTGCACTTAATCTTATGTCTGGTTTCAAGTTCCTAATTACAGTTTCTTGTTGCAGCCAAACTACATGCATTATTGAATAATAGTGGGCCACCTCAGCAGCCTCCTCTGTCAAAACCGTCCTTGCCTTGGGAGGTCAATGATGAATCCCTGTCTGAAGAGTCCAGGTGAATCTGTTGTTTTTTCTCAACTAGTGCTTTACTTTAAAACAGTTTATATATATATTATGTGTGCATAAATGGAAGAGTTGACTTATAGTTAATGCCCCTTCACATTAAACATCATGTATGAGCAGTAGCAGTGTGAAACAAGCTTAACATGTGTGGTTCTACTATAGAAAGCTTGATGTGTGGTGTTACAGTAAGTGGTTGTTTTATTATTGACACAAAAATTGAGCTATGAGAGGAGAAAGTCCTGAGTTTAAAGTAGCATGCAGTCATTTAAGCTTTGTCAGTAGTATATTACACCATTAATAACTATGTTAATGTTAGCAATAGGCAGTTGTTGGTCCCAAGATGTGAAGATTGTGGAGTTGTGACATTAACATTCCTTGGGTGTCACTATGATCGCATCCGTCAGACTAGAGTAGCATCACAGAAAGAACATTTCTTATGAAGAATATTCAGTTATCTGCTTACATCATTAAAAAATTAAGATATTTATTTAATGACATAATAAGCAACCAGTATGTTAAATTTTCTTGTAGATTCCCATTGGGTTTTGTAGGCTCATCATCTAAACACCTGCTCATTTATTGTGAAATGCTCTATTGCTGCAGAGAAATTAAAGTTTTTCGTTATTTGCTTTACACTTCAGTTACATATTTCACCCATCTTTTCATGTGTACAGTTTGGTTACTAGCATTTTTTTATTTATTTATTTATTTATTTTTTTTTTTTTAATATCCATTGTACAAATGCTGCAGGCACAGAAAATCTTGTTTATTTGGCTTCACTATTAAGTTCTCCTTTTTCCAGGAGGTCAACACCAGTGGCGCCAGTTACATTGCAGCCTCCTCCAGCACATCAGCAGGCTACTAGAGTACTATCAATTCCATTTGATCTGAAGTGCCATCCCAGTTCCAAAAACACAGGAACCACAGTGATACCAGGCACTTCAAGTACGCTAACACCAATAGATTTGTCGTCGGGTGTTACAAAACAGGTCCCAGCTGACAATACATCCAATAATGAGATACTTAATGAAGTGCAGGATTTCTCAATGCCTTCAAAGAATAAACAGAAGAGCAAGTTGGATGATATGTTAGGCAAATTAATGAAGAAAAATAACTGTGTAAGTTAAAAAGTTTTGAACTGTGTATGAAAGTAGGGTGTTGAAGTACATTGCGTAACCCTTAGCAATTTTAGTCATGAAAGGTTACTAAGATATATTATGGTCCTATATCTCGATCAAAATAACAAAGTAATTCACGTTGGTCTGCTCACGCAATGTGACTGCAGCAGCAACAGCAGTTCATTCTGTTCTGGATATATTCATTGATCACAATAAAGGATGGCAGCCAAAAACAGTTGCAGGATAGAATTTTTTTATTAAAATTCTTGACCAAGGTTTCGGTACATATAAATATACCTTCATCAGAAGTACATTTCCTGAATAGAAAGACACATTCATTAGAAAAGCCATATCAACGAAAGTGAGAAACAGAAGCTTAAATAACGGTGAAATTGCTAAAGTAATATAGGCACACAATCTTTAGTACTTACTAAAATTACATCATGCACTGGAGAATAATGAAACAATTATGCCAAAAGGCGTCGTCAGTAATTAATATCATCTCCATTTGTACGACACGTGTAATGGGTACAGGATCAAAGCGAACAGTTTAACAATGTTACTTCACCTATGAACTGTTGAGACACGTGTGAAGGCACTAAGGTAGATTGTTTCGCCGAGAGAGGGCACTTGCATATGCCAGACTCGCGCATATTACAATCCATAATACATACATAAGCGCATCAAAATTATTAAAGGTTGTGTTAATTCAAACTTTGTCTTAATAAATAAAGCGTATCACGCCAATTAAAGACATTTATGTAAAATAGAAATATAGAACCAAATTTGCCTGTGTCCTAGTGTCAAACGGATAAAGCTTGCGCTTGGAACATCTAACGAGAGAGGGCACTACTGTAATGCGCGAGAGTCTCGCGTAACGTAGGCAGTGAAATACATACTAGCGAAACAACCAAAATGTTATAATAAAACGAAACCATCTGTCTGCAACTGTTTTTGGCTGCCATCCTTTATTGTGAAGAATTTTAACAGTTGCTGCTGCAGCCATGTTTAAAATCTTGATATATTCATTGAGACGCAGTGAAGTGTAGTACTGGGTTTCTTTCGTAGGTCGGTAACAGTCTTGCAAATTTTCTGCACACTTTCACAGCTAGTTCATGACATTATGTGACATTGGTGGGTGCAAGCATCATCTGCAACTCACTGTGGTAACTGGCACCAGAGGTAGCAGAGGCAATGTGACAGTTGTGAACAGAACAGAAAGCATTAGCAAGACCATTTTCTGATTGGTTGTTGCTGTATTAGCTGTTTGTTAAACAACTAGCCCTCATCACTTTGTTAATTTGATAGAGATATAAGATGGAACAGTGTGGCCAATAATGGTTTGCAGACTGAGGACTGACACCTTAATGACAACTGTTTCCTGTTGACACTTCATTTCCTGTTAGAATATTATGATATCAAATGAGACTCTATGAAATGGTTCATGTATATCTCTGTAATTTACCAAAAATGATGAGATTTACACAGTTAAATGCCTTTGACTGAATACTTGTTATAATTGTAAGCTGTAATTTATTGCCTAATAACTTAGGTACGTATTCACTTTACCTATAAGTAGCCTTTTTAATAAGGGACTTGCATTTAAAAATCCAAACTATAAATTTGACAATTAATTATTTATTGTCGGTGATTAATTTGTAAAAAAGTTTGAGAAACACAGCAAGAGCGAAAATGGATAGAAGTTGATAATTGTTATCCTCTCTCTTCTACAGTGGTTACTATTAAAGTTGTTTCATCCAATTAGGAAATGTTTTTGTGATAAATGAATGAGTGTCCAAGTAACTTAAGGTGTTACTAATCTTGGAAGAATTTTCTGATATTTATTATAACTGCTAGAATTTTTGTTTGTTGTTTAAAGATATATTAAAATTTTATGCTTCTTCTGTAGTGATGGGGGTTCATATTTGTATTACTGAAGTACAACGAGGGGATATCTTTGTGCATTCCAGGGCAACATTTACTGATCGTTACGAACCTGTCATATCAGTAACAGATACGAATTGCTCATTAAATATCTTGCCATACTTGCATACATCCATTAGCAGCGAAATGTTTAATATTAAAGATTTCTGGTTTTGTAGCTGACTCCTTCTTTTCTGTCTAATTTGTATTTTGGTGCCTGATGTTGCTACAACCTCATAATCCATTTGCATCCGTGTCTGGATTACTTTAATTGCTACTCTGCAGTATGGCTTGTAAAGAACTGCAGTTTCAACATTAAAGCTGTTCGTTCCTGACAGATACAGTTTCCTTTTAGGCCTGCAAGAGACGATTATTTCTCAAAGAATCATATGTCCTTGAACTCTGATTTCGAGATGTGGCAGGCCATTGACTGTTGGTGTGGTGCAATGATTTTGTTCATTGAAGATACTGTGGATGTTTTTGAGCTCTGGTCTACCCTAGTTGGAAAAGTCCTCCTGAAACACTGTTCACCAAATCCTGGTGCCTGCACTGAGAGAAGGTGTTCTGGGCAGTATGAAGTACATATCATCTGACTTATCAAAAAATATTTTATGGAAAAAATTTGATTTTTGCACATCTTACAGTCTGATATATTTGATCGATAAAAAAAAAAGTAATTTATTTTCGTGATCTGTCAGACTGGCATCAAATTAAGTAAAATATAGCTTGAAATTTTAAAGAGTTTGCAGTGGTAAAAACACATAATGTAAACCTTGCATTATGGTTCATTTTAAGCTCATAAATTGCGGCCAGTGAAATGTAGATAAGATATCTCAATTTTAATTAAAACTGATAGCAGAAGGAGATCTCATTTCTTTCTCAAGGTATTGGGTGTTATATACAAAGCATGGGAAAGTGTTAAGTAAACCAATAGAGGTTCAGTATGATTCATGAATAGGGTAAAATTTCCAGCAATAGCTGTCTACAGTTTTTACTATGAAATTGCACTTACCTCATATGTATCCAGAATGTAGAACAATTCTTGTAAGTGACATAGTGCTAGAGATTCCAGCCCTGTTTGTGTGCCTGTGGAAGACTAAAGCCTGTACGATACAGTAAGTTGTTTCCTTTGCTCACAAATTATTTACATCCTACATCGACTTTTTGTAAATAAATCTAAACATCATAAAATCCATGAAATAGGTTTCTCAGGCACACCAAAATGTTTCAGCATGAAGGCCAAATTCACCCATTGCTTTGTTCTTTGTGGTGTTGACCATTGCGCACAAACATTTCTTCGTGTCGATGTTTCACCAACATGTATGGCTAGCAGTTTCGATATTTTCCTGTCACTAATATGAAATATTTAAAATTGGCAATCATGCACACTGCCAAAGAAATGGGAAGAATAAATTTAAGTTGATAGCATAAAATATATTAGAGAATCAAGTGCTAGGTAAAGTCTGCAAATGATATCCTGCAAAAACATGAATAGTTTTAAAAATCTGTGATGTTCGTACTTAAAAATACTGAGAGAGAGTAGGACAGGATTAGGCTACCTTTACCTTTTGAGCTGCTTTGTTTGGTTACATGGATCCTTAAACAGAAGGCACTGAATTATTCAATTTCCAGAACTTTATTATTACAGCACAAAAGCAGGCATCCTAGGAATGTGTACATTGGCATCCTGAGCAATTTATAATAATATTTACTGTTACCAAAATAACTAAAAATTCTTATAACGCATACAGTGGTAGTACATGTGTACAGTTTGTCTAGGAAACAATCCTTTTAAGTAACAGTAATAGTTTCAGAACAGGGCTGGTGGATCTAAGTAAATGACTCAAAGTAGGCACTATACTACTTAGATCAGCAAGCTTTAAACAGTCCTTAGGCTCACCATTAACACTGCAGTGGTATACTATGCTCAATTAATTAAATTTGGCAGCACACAATTTTGCACTTACAGATAACATTGTACCAACCCATATAATTTAGCAAACAATAGACATTTTTTAAAAATATGCCATTAATCAATGAAATGGTGGACATAGTTTGCCACATCTGTTCAGACCCAGTAGTTAGCATGTTGTACTAAGAAAATACGAATAGGTACACTAGCTAGGAGCACTAAAGCTAACAATTGAAAGTCAGTTAAGAGCACGTGCTCACATTAATTAACAAATTTAAAAGGCAGTTTTAAAGCCATAATTTTAAATCAATAAAATTATGGACCTAGTCTGTTGAAATTAAATAGGGAGGTTTAATAAGAAACAACAACTAGATTAGGTGCTACTAAAAGAAAGCATCATGCTTTCCAACTAAGGGTCCTAGCCAGCCAACATTGGCAAATAGAAACCTGAAAATTTTGAACTTGGTAAGGTCAGATCTATAGAATAGCAGATAAAGTCCTTGGCAACTAATTAAGGCACTCTGGCAGTTAACACTAGTCCAGGTTAGTAGTAGCAAACTATGTAGTAGCTATTCAAGCTAAGGGTAATAGCCGATGTAGATTAACAATTGCAAATAACTCCTTAAAACAGTAACCTAAATTAACCGATTCTAAAGGCAATTTTTAAAGAGTAACAGCTAACCAAGATAGTAGTACACGTAGGCCTTTACCAATAGTTGGGCAATGAACTGTAGCCAATATTGTGGTAGCAAAATTTTTAAACAGTTTGAGCAATGGCTTTGGCCCACAAAATTAACAAATTTAAATAACATTTATTTCTTTTTAGAACATTGGTAATATATTAGTTAGTGAAGGACTTAGTACTGAATAATTAGTCAGACAATCTTGGCAACAAACAACCAGAAATAATGACAAAATCTCTTGTAATGAACCAATAGTTTCTAGTAAATAAACATGGCAATAAAAATATTCTTCACGTGCCGAGGATTCTTTGACAGTAAGCATCGTCTTATTACTACAAATGCACACTACTCACAGTTAACTGCACCCTCAGCAGCCATACCAAGTGGTGGAAATAATGAATGGCTATTAGATAAACATTGTGCCATCGGCTGAGCCATGAGAGGCATGAGTTCATGTCAACGATAATATGATATGCCAGCCACTAATGGGCCAGCACACTTGCATACAAAAACAGATCTTACACAGCACCTTGACCCACAGGTCACAGCATGAAATGTTCAATAAACAACTCTCCTCATGGTCATTTCCCCACAACTGGCTGTGGCCACTTTCACCCAAATGGCCGACTTCATGCTGTCGCTATCCTTGGTGCAGTGCAAAAGGGACTAGGTACAAACACCACCTGAAAAAATAGCTCAGGACAGACATGTACAAAGAACTTGATTCCAAATAGAGCACCATCTGCGGGCTCCACCTCTTTTGTCCACATCCTCAAGCCGAGGGCCTGCCGACTTGCACTGCCTAAATTCTTTACCTTTGCACAGTGCACGCTCCCTCTAAGTCCCAGCCACACAGCACTCTCTCTGATAAACGGGCACCAGAGCGGAGTCAATACATGCATATCAAGTATGACTGAATGTGCATTTAAACTATTTTTTAAATACAATAAGTGTACAGGCAGTGCCATAATGCATGCAAGAAATATAATACTCACTATTTGTGTTGTTCTCCTATCACTGCCTCTGCAAAGAGCATTTTCCTGATGCTTTCATACTTGTAATTTTATTTAGAAATTAGTAAATTACTTTGAAAAATAGATATGTGTAAATGCAGAAATGAAATAATTTGTTCTACAAGGCACTAATAAAAAATATTTGTAATACCAGCCTCAAGATGATGCCTGACCTTGCTGTCTGTGACATGATGTTACTTCTTCATCAATGGTAGTCAAACGTACTTGGTCACAGCACTATATTTCCAAAAGAAGGGATAAGATGGAACTTCAACAAGAACCCACTGGGAAACATAGTCCAACCCCCCCCCCCCCTCCTTACACACACACACACACACACACACACACACACACACACACACACACACAGACTAGAGTAAATTTGTTCTTGAGTGAAGTATAATTCAGTATCACATTATGTCTCATTTCTTTAGTCTTGCAATTTTTTTTATACTGTCCATATTCTCATTCTATGAAATATTCTTATTTATGTTCCTTTCTGTTTGTACTGGGAAATAATTATTTCATTATGTTTACGTTTCCCATGTTTTGCAAAGTATTATTATTTTGCACTTTTTTAGTATCTCTCTATCATATCGTTTTCAAATGTATTATGAATTCTTCTTTTCAGCCTGCTGAGGAACCAATTGTTGGAAAGGAGAAAAAACGGCGTAAGCTAGATGAAATTGTACTGGGTTTATCTGCTGCAAAGGAACAGAAGTCACTGTTCTCAGACATTAAGAAAACAAATCAATGCATGACATCAATTAGTCCTAGTGTCACAGTTACCCCAGCATCAATAAATTCATCAGTTTCTGCAACATCTGGATCAGCATCTACAAAGCCATTCACGATTACTGTAACATCTGTGCCTTCGCCTGCGCCGTCAAGTTCTTGTCGCAGTTCGCTAAGTGCTCTCCCCCCATTGCCTACACCAAAGGAAAGTTTTTCATCATTTCTTGCTCATGCAGAGCAGCAGAATCTCTTACTGAAGAAACAGCAGTCATCACAGTCCCAGTCTCTGCTGCAACACCAGCAGCAGCAGATTCAGCAGCAGCAGCAACAACAGCAGCAGCAGCAGCAACAACAACAACAACAACATCAACAGCAGCAGCAGCATCAACAGCAGCATCAACAGCAGCAACAACAGCAGCAGCAGCAGCAGCAGCAACAACAACATCAGCAACAACATCAGCAGCAGCCATCAC
Source organism: Schistocerca americana (assembly GCF_021461395.2). Classification (NCBI taxonomy): domain Eukaryota; kingdom Metazoa; phylum Arthropoda; class Insecta; order Orthoptera; family Acrididae; genus Schistocerca; species Schistocerca americana. The sequence continues at coordinate 748,620,008 of NC_060120.1, forward strand.
AGTTACCAACACAATCACCAGCATCAATGTCACATGTCAATCAGCAAAGAAAAACATATGAATCAATGATAGCTGATCTTAGCAAAATGGCTGACTTTTCTTCAAAGATCAGTTCATATTCTCATGAAGCAAAGGTTTGTATTTTCAACATTTATTTTTTTGTGTATTCTTTATATATTAATGTAATGTGATAGAACTTAAAATGTTAAGACTGGAGGGCCTTTGTTCGTTACTAAAGAGTACCTAGTGTACTGCAGTGTAGTGTTTCCAGCAGGCACTACCCAAGGGCAGATATTAATGCACACACAGGGTATTCAGAAATTCCCATTACATAATTTTTGAATAGGAATCCTTCTCTGGGAATATCATGTGACAACACCTCAGAGTTACAGGCAGTGTAGGTATACAGGGTGATTCCTTCATGGTGTTACAAACTTTCAAGACTGATGGAGACAGATAAATGTATTGATTTGAGGTAAGCATCACTGGTTCAGCAACAAAAGAATCAAAAGTTACAAGTGGAAATCGTTCTGATACCTCTGACAGTGGAATACATGTTCTGAACTGTTGTTGTTTAGGATGTAGAGTATGCAACTTTCAGAGATTGTAGTATAAACTAAAACAATAAAAAAGTCTAGTTAATTTGGGCTCTAAAATGCATGTCTGAGGCGCTGTGAACACCTAGTCACCTTCGCTAGTGTAACACACATCTCCCATATTGAATACTCTCAGCTCTTAAGGTACACATTTTAAAGCCCATGTTTACTCAACATTTTTGGACCATACTACCGCTTCTGAAAGTTGTGTAGCCTACAGTCATAGCAACAGCAGTACCTGACATGTATTCGACTGTCAGAGGCATCATAACGGTTTTCGCTTATAACTTTTGACTCGGTTGTTTCTACACAGGGTCCTCAACCTTAGTGTGATATATTTATCATTCTACACGATCCTTAAAAGTTTGTAACATTACCACAGAATCACCTTGTATATACATACATTTGCAGGCGACAACACCTATAACATGAACACTCTATAGTATTGTTGGATGATGTTTCTGGACATGGGTTCCTATTCAAAATATTATGTAGGCACTCCCCTCTTAAAGTCCTAGAAGCTGTAACAGGAATTTCTTAGCAACCTGTTTCCTTAGCAGACCATACTAATGATTATTTTAAATTATGCTTGGAGCCTTTATCATTGGCTTTCAGCATTTATGTAGTTTTCAGCACCAGTATTTCTGTAGTTCAGTACAACAAAGGAATAACTTAGTAATGGAGCCACAGCAGAAAACAAATCATCCTAGTGTCACAGTTCCCTCAATATTAATGACTGTAACCGTGTTCTTTAAGTTAGGATGGTCCTCAGATCCTCTGAACATTGAATGTAAATTACTCAGCAACCTCTTTGTGCATTTGAGTGTTATTAATTTGTACTGTCTGGTTAATTCTGAAATTAATGTGTGTTTCACCTGCCAACATCATATTTGCAGATAACACTATCTTCTAGGTAGTACAAGACCTTTTGCACCACACTTTTAGTGATACTGACCAATGTGGCAATCTGATACCAAACTCCGCTCCCTTTTGGTTACAATTACAACAAATGATCAATTATTTCATTGTTTGCTCCATACAGCTTGAGATAATCCACTTAAGACAGGTGACTTATAATGTAAATGAAGTTTTCTATTCTCAGATTTAATTACATACCCCATATTGGTGAATTAAGTTGGTTTAACAGTGGATTTATACATAATATGAACGCTAAAAGACTAAGTGAATTACCTTGAAAGATATCTCTCTTGGTAGAAATCTCTGAAGTACCTGAGTGCAACAAGAGGTAAGTTTCTTCAAAGATTAATTCATACATTCAAGAATGAAATGAATATGACATCCTCTTGTGGAGCTGATCACAAATATCATGTAATAATACCAGTGCTTTCTTTCAATTCTGCTTGTCTTACATTGGGAAGAGCCACTACTTCTGGGTTCACAAAACTCTGTTGATATTATCCTGTGGAGCCAATTGCAATAGCTCCACAGTACACTAAAAGGTGCAGATCCACAAAGCCGTTGTTCATCCCAAGTAAGTAGGGATTACCTCTCAGTTCATTGTAATTCAGCATTTGAGCCTACCTTTTGGATGTATGGTGATATTAATGGCCGTATTCCTGCATCTGATTACATTGTCATTACCTTCACTCAGAGATTCAGGATTTATTATCGAGGTTGACTATTCTGGATCCACAGTCTTTTGTTTAAGGAGAGCCAGGTATGGGTCTCAACTGCACTTTATGGTGTTGAGCAAGGAAAAGCTGATACTTACAGTTAGTCAGTATTGCACATAACTTACTCAAGTTGATGCATCTTCTCAGTGAAAGATATTAATCCCTTCTTCCTTGAGCTCTCAATACTACTTATTACTTAATAATAATTATTGTTGTGGTTGTTGTTGTTCCATGCAAAACATTCATGACTACTTGTTCTTCCTGTTCTACTTCATTCATTCACTAAAGGCTCTCTTGCGGTCTTCAGTCCACTTTGGCTTTTGGACTTTAGGTGCTGTTTTCTCTGACATCACTTCCCACTTGTACGCCTTGTGTCCATGACATCCGTTGTATCTACCTGAGCTCTTTCTAGATCAATTTTGACTTGTCATCCAGGGTGTAGTGGTCTTAAGTCCCTGGATGTACCTAAGGATTCTGTTGGAGAGTCTGGTCTGTGGGAGTCTGCTGATGTGTCCATAAAATTTTAGTCACCTCTTTCTAATATCCGCTGCAATGTTGGAGATCTTCCCTGTGATTTTCCTGGAGTGAAACCTATATCCATTGTCCACGAGTTTCGATCCAATAATTTTCCTTATGATTTTTCTTTCCTGTGTGAGAATGTTCTCGAGGTCGGCCTTTGTTTGTAACATCAGTATCTCACTTGCATATAGCACCTCACAGGTTTGATTACAGTGTTGTAGTGATGAATTTTGGTGCATGTGGACAGACATTTCTTCTTGCAAATACCCCGTGTTTTGTATAATGCTCTCTTAATTTTCGATAAGCAAGTGTTCTGGGCAGTTTTCTCCTGTATTATCGGTTCGAGCACTTCACCTAGGTACTTAGTGTGTGACCCTGTTGTTCCCCCCTACGGGCCCAGGGTGTTCCTGCCTGTCGTTAGAGGTGACTAAAATGAGTCTCTCACCTTTCGTCCTTTATGTGATGGCCCCTCGTAGGGTTTGGCCTCCATTTTTCAAAATTTTCCCAAAGAGCGAGCCAACTAGGAAAGGGCGCTTTACATGGTGCATCGTGTCCATCGTGCATTGAGATCTTTAGCCCACTTTATTGTTCTGACATTGCAGTCCTGCTCATCCTCCATCTCTTGAATGAGGACACCTTCCTGGATGTGTTTTCCTCCACCCACTATGCAGTGTCGTTTTCTGTGCCGAAGAGGACCATGGAATTCTTTGCACCTCATAACCAGCACGGTAGCCAGTCTGTTGTGGTGGGGCTGCCATGTATCCTGTTGGCTGTAGCCCCCTGCCTACGCAGGGATCGCTCTGCTGAAGCGTGCGCCGTTAGCTCCCCACATATGCCAAGGAGTAGATGCCAGTCACCCTGGGGCATCGGGACTCCCGGCAGTGGCCATCCTGCCAAGTGGCCTTTGCTGCGGCTGGGTGGCGCCCGTGGGGAGAGCCCCCGGTTGGAGTGGGTGGCACCAGGGTGGATGACACGGGATTGATCGTACCACGTCATCACTTGCTGGTGATCAAACACCAGCCGTCTCTAAGCGTTCAGAGTCTGAGTACAATGCAATGATCCTACATCATTCCCCACCATGGCCATACCACGGGAGGAATACCAGGCTAAGGGTGACAGTGAACCTTACTCGCCACAATACCTCGTATGTAAGAGAGGTGATGGGGACTCGTTTGTCTCAATGCAGCCTCAGTTTTTTGTAGATCGTTTAGAGGAAAAGTTTGGAGAGGTGGAGGGCTTGTCCAACATGTGGTCAGGGTCAGTATTAATAAAAACGGCATCATCTGCCCAGTCACGGGCATTACTCGCTTGTGACAAGCTGGGGGATGTTTCCATTACCATCATGCCTCATGAGAGCTTAAATATGGTCCAGAGTATTCCACAGTGACCTTCTTTTGCAGTATGACGACAAGCTACATGCCAACTTAGAGCGACGAGGTGTTCATTTCGTCCAGCGTGTCCATCGGGGTCTGATGAATCAAGTTGCCACTGGTGCCTTCATCTTCGCCTTCGAGGGTGACACACCACCCATGTGATGTCAATCCACATATCCCTCCCCCAACGCAGTGCTTAAAGTGCTGGAAGTTTGGCCACGTCTTCCCACTTTATTTCCAGCATCACATGTCAAGATTGTGGATGTCCATCCCATCCCACCGAGGGAGGTGGCGCAGTGGTTAGACACTGGACTAGCATTCGGGAGGACGACTGTTCAATCCCGTGTCTGGCCATCCTGATTTAGGTTTTCCGTGATTTCCCTAAATCACTTCAGGCAAATGCCAGGATGGTTCCTCTGAAAGGGCACGGCCGCCTTCCTTCCCCATCCTTCCCTAATCCGATGAGACCGATGACCTCGCTGTCTGGTCTCCTTCCCCAAACAACCCAACCCATCCCATCCCAATACTCCATGTGCCCCGCCTCCCATCTGTGTCATCTGCAGAGAGCATCATTCTCCTTGCTCACCAGACTACAGGGTTTTACAGCGAGAAAGGAAAATAATGGAATATAAGACCCTGGACTGACTGACCTATTCTGAGGCCAAGAGGAAAGTTGAGCGCCTGCATCCTGTGGCTATGACCACCTCTTACGCCAGCACTACGAGAACAGTTGTAGACCCATCAATTCCGCAAGTTCCATTCGGCTCTCAGAGCTGGAAGACTACACCTGCCCACTTGATGGTGGGGCAGCTGGTTGTAGTTCATGATCATCCTCAGATTACTGAATCAGGAGACTGAATCAGTGAAGCCCTGCAAGCCAGAGAAATCCAGAAAGAAGACCCCCCCAAGACCAAGGGAATTGCGGTGGCACCCACACCACCGCTGCCCACAAGCTCTGCGTCTGAGGATGAGGTGAAGATTTTGGCGTCTGCTGAGGAGTTAGATCTCTCCAGACCCTCACACACAATGGACATAACCTGTTCAGGAAATAAGTTGGTGGCAGCAGGTGACCCTGAGATGTAGTCTACCTCTTTGAGTGTTTCATGCCTTCCCAGTCCCACAATCGCATCATCCTCCAGTGGAATTGTGGTGGTTTTTTCCACCGCCTGGCCGAGCTACGGCAACTGTCAAGCTTTACACCTGCTTCCTGCATGCACTTCTGTCGGCATCATACCTTTCATCCGGAACATATCGATTCTTAGGCCGCTCTCTGCTGCCTGAGCGACACCAACTGGGGCGCTGATTGCTCTACGCTGCTTTAGCTCTACAGAGCCCTTGTTCAATCCCGCCTTGACTGTGGCAGTCTGGTTTACAGTTCAGCGGCGCTCTCAGCATGCGTTTCCTCGACCCAGTGCACCACTGTGGCATTCACCTAACGACGGGAGCTTTTAGAATGAGTCCGGTGACCAGTGTCCTGGTGGAGGCCGGAGTCCCTCCATTGCGAATCCGACATACACAGCTGCTTGCCAGTTATGTTGCACACATTTGTAGTTCTCCTGAGCATCCATATTACCGTCTCCTTTTCCCACTCGCAGCAGTTCATCTTCCACATCGGCAGCCCAGGTCAGGGCTCATGATTGCAGTTAGTGTGCAATCCCTTCTCTCCGAACTGGAGTCCTCCCCTTTACCACCTCTACTTGAGGTCCATTCACTTCACCTCCATGGTGTACACCTCAGCCGAAGCTTCGTCTGGACCTTTCGCGTGGCCCTAAGGACTCCGTTAACCCCGCTGCTCTCCGCTGTCACTTCCTCTCTATTCTTGACATGTTCTGGGGCTCTGAAGTTGTTTACACTGACGGTAATGTTGGCTTCGCCTATGTCCACAGAGGCCATATTGAACAGCATTCCTTGCCTGCTGGCTGCAGTGTATTCACTGCAGAGTTTGTGGGCATATCTCGTGCACTTCAGTATGTCCGTTCCTGTTCTGGTGAGTCATTTCTTCTCTGTTCGGACTCCTTGAGCAGCTTACAAGCTATCGACCAGTGCTGCCCTCACCATCCTTTGGTAGTGAACATCCAGGAGTCCATCTCTGCCCTGGAATGGTCCAGTCGTTCAGTGTGTTTGTGTGGACCCCAGGACAAGTCAGAATCCGAAGTAATGAACTTGCTGATAGGCCGGCAAAACAGGCTATGCAGAAACCGCTCCTGGAGATTCGCATCTCTGAAACTGGTCTGTGTTTTGTCTTACGCCGCAAGGTTTTTCGCCTTTGTGAGGCGGAGTGGCATAACAGTATGCACAACAAACTGTATGCCAGTGTGTGGAAGTCTTCCCTGCGGGCTTCTCGTAGGGAATCAGTTGTCCTTTGTCGATTGTGCATTGGCTGTGTGTGTCTCACTCATGGTTACTTCCTCCATCGTGAGAGGACCCACGTCAATGTCATTGTAGCTCCCAAATGACAGTCATCAACTTATTGCTGGACTGTCCACCTTGGCAAACGGAGATTTCCCCCTTGAACTTCACCTTAGATGCCGTGTCTGTCTGATCAGTCACAGTGTCCTGCCGTCCAAATCTTGTTCATGTAGAATGTTGCGTCCAAATCTTGTTCATGTAGAATGTTGCGTCCAAATCTTGTTCATGTAGAATGTTGAACAATGAATGGCTGTCAATAGTCATATACCTTCTTGAAGTCAATGAAGGTGCGTATGACTGGACTGTTCCTGAGGGCTTTGATTTTCAGGGTAGTCTTCAGATTGAAGATTCGTTCTACACAGGAGCGATCAGTGCAGAAGCCCACCTGGTACTTGCCGATCTTATGTTCCAGTTGGTTCCGTGTTCTTTGGAGTAGGCATGCCGAGAATACCTGGTATGTGACTTGTATTAGTGTGATGCCCCTGCAATTGTTCACATCTCTGGGGTCACCCATTTTGTGCAGAGTGTGGATCAGTACACATTTCCAGCTGTCTGGCAACTTTTCTGATGTCCATATGTCTGTGATGATCTGAGTTCTCTGAGTGAGTTTGTCCAAGGTTTTTCAGCAGCTTGGCCACTATGCAATCTTCACCAGATGTCCTGTTGTTTGAGACTGAGGATGTGCCTGTGGACTTTCTCTTGTATTGTGTGTGTGTGTGTGTGTGTGTGTGTGTGTGTGTGTGTGTGTGTGTGGAAATTTTGCCAGTCATTTGTGTGTTGTTTTTTCCCAAGCCTCTGTCACTCTAGAGTCAGCGATCTTTTTCATGTCAAATTTCAGTAGGGGAGTTTTCTTACAGAAAATTACCTTTGGGGGTGAACTTGACTAAGATGCATGTTAGGTAGTGGTCAGAATCCATGTTGGCTCTCCTGCATACCTGTGTGTCATGGATCTCTATCTGTACTGGGTACGAGATTGCCACGTGGCTATTATTATTATTATTATTATTATTAGTATTATTATATTATTATTATACAATTTTCGATGGGTATATTCAGGGTGAGGAGGCAGTCACCTTTGGTCACCCCTTTTACTACTATTACACTATTTTCCAAAGTTTTTCTAAAACTGCCAGAGGAAAATACCATGCCACTCTCTCACCCTTTCTCACTTTGTTACCTTTTTAAATTTTCATCTCCTTTTTCAACCTGTTTTCTCTTTTATGAAGAAAATAAGTTGTTTACATTATCCGGAATGAATTTTCCCCTCTACAGCGGAAAGTGCATTGATATGAAACTTCCTGGCCCATTGAAACTGTGTGGTGGACCAAAACTACTTTTATTTCCAAGTTACTGTATTAGTATTTGTTCATTTAACTTTCTGGAACTCTTCAGTTGTGAAAGTAGTTAAAATCTAAGCAGAGGGGAGTCTAAAATTTGAGATAGATTGTTTCTTTTTTAGTGTTTTCAGGTTTCCATGTGTCTGTAAAAGCAGAATCCTTATTGGATCCCGTCGTTTTCCGCCTGTCTGTCTGGCCAACTGTTAAGAACTCGTTTTCTCAGGACCCAGTAGACTTATAAAGCTCGAATTTATTCCACATATTAAGGTCTATGAGTCCCGTGGGGGTGTAAAAATTATAAGCGTCTAAGTCAGTGTGATCAAGAGATATTGTCATTTGTGTCACAATGTTGGTACTTGAAAACTCACTCATCAAAGCTATAAGGTGCTCCCCGTTGACCTAGAATCATGAAATGCAGCCAGAAGCCATGTTTATATTTTACAGAACTGTTATTAGTGTCCAATAACCCTCCATGACAACAGCTTCTATTTTTGTACCAGGTTCTAATATTGCATTAGTAGCCAAACTGCTGCTGAGATACTCTGTTCAATTTTTAAAATAAACTTTTTAAGATGGAAAAGTGCAAATTCTGTAGGATAGACTGAAGGTTTTCAAGCAGTTTTTAACAACCTACTTTCAACAAAACATATGTTTAACTTTGGAATTAAATTTGGATTACATCGACTACACTTAGAACTTTGGGATCAGACACAACCATCAAGATGGGATAACAAGGATAGTTCCACCACAGCTGAATTCATATTCCCAGTGACTGTGTATTAAAAGTACGGAAGTTATTTGTAATGTTTTTAAGATGATCATCCCTGATAGTGTTCATAAACATTTTTCGTTTTCATCTAAGTAAATGAGATACCCAGCAGCTGTTGGACTGGCACTGTATTTCTGGGAACATAATTTAGAAACAGCATGTTCTAAGGTGACCATAGTTTGTATACTCAAATTCGGGACATTAACATAATTCCTAGGCCCAAATCCGGGACACATCAAAAATTTTGCAAAATAGGCTATATTTTGCTTAAATTGTTTGCTTCAAAAAATATATGTAAAAAAAGAAGTTAAGACTTTAAAGTGATATATAAACCATAAAGAATTATAATAAATTTAATGATGTTTTTTTCTTACCTTTAAATTGATTAAATCTTCTGCAAGAACAAACTCAACAATATAGTCTTCAAAACAATGGCTCCCACAAGTAAACAATAGGTTTCGAAGGGAAAAATCAATCTTGCCAACAAACTTCAATGCCCAAACTACATATGTAGCGGGGGAAAATATTCCCACAGAAAAATTAATTTTTTGATAATGCTTCCTCATTTACGTGGAATGACCCCTGACAATTACTGATCTCAAAAAGACTCATTATCCATAGAGTTATAGTAACCAAATGTTTTGACATGTGGTAGGCCTTCTCTTACATTGTCCCATGGAAATGCGGACATAGAGGGAGGATTTTCCATTTTGAAGCACATGTTAGAAGACATGGCAGTGATGACCAAAGGATTTTTAAACAGTGCTTTGACAGTGAGAGATGCATTTCAAGGAAAGCCCCATTAACTTTCTGTGCCCATTAACACACAGCTCATTTCATATGGACAGCAAGCACATGCAAAATTACGCTGCTTATAAGAAAGAATGTGAATGGAAAAGAAAACTTGAATTAGAAGAAAACCAAAGGGATCTTTAATAGGAGATTCAAAAATGAATAACGGGCCTGTCTCCCTCCCCCCTCCCTCCACGGGCCTGTCTCCCTCCCCCCTCCCTCCACGGGCCTGTCTCCCTCCCCCCCTCCCTCCACGGGCCTGTCTCCCTCCCCCCTCCCTCCACGGGCCTGTCTCCCTCCCCCCTCCCTCCACGGGCCTGTCTCCCTCCCCCCTCCCTCCACGGGCCTGTCTCCCTCCCCCCTCCCTCCACGGGCCTGTCTCCCTCCCCCCCCTCCCTCCACGGGCCTGTCTCCCTCCCCCCCTCCCTCCACGGGCCTGTCTCCCTCCCCCCTCCCACCACGGGCCAGTCTCCCTCCCTCCCCCCCTCCCACCACGGGCCAGTCTCCCTCCCTCCCCCCTCCCACCACGGGCCAGTCTCCCTCCCTCCCCCCCTCCCTCCGCGGGCCTGTCTCCCTCCCTCCCCCCCACCTCCCTCCGCGGGCCTGTCTCCCTCCCTCCCCCCCACCTCCCTCCGCGGGCCTGTCTCCCTCCCTCCCCCCCACCTCCCTCCGCGGGCCAGTCTCCCTCCCTCCCACCTCCCTCCACGGGCCAGTCTCCCTCCCCCCCACCTCCCTCCACGGGCCAGTCTCCCTCCCCCCCACCTCCCTCCACGGGCCAGTCTCCCTCCCCCCCACCTCCCTCCACGGGCCAGTCTCCCTCCCCCCCACCTCCCTCCACGGGCCAGTCTCCCTCCCCCCCACCTCCCTCCACGGGCCAGTCTCCCTCCCCCCCACCTCCCTCCACGGGCCAGTCTCCCTCCCCCCCCCCTCCCTCCACGGGCCTGTCTCCCTCCCACCACCTTCCCCCCACAACGCCACGGGCCTGTCTCCCTCCCCGCCCTCCCTCCACGGGCCTGTCACCCTCCCCCCCCCCCCCACAACACCACGGGCCTGTCACCCTCCCCCCCCCCCCCACAACACCACGGGCCTGTCACCCTCCCCCCCCCCCCACAACACCACGGGCCTGTCACCCTCCCCCCCCCCCCACAACACCACGGGCCTGTCACCCTCTCCCTCACACCCCCAATCGGCGGCCTTCTCTCCCTCTCCCCCGCCCTTCGGTGCTCTCTCTCTCTCTCTCTCTCTCTCTCTCTCTCTCTCTCTCTCTCTCTCTCTCTCTCTCTCTTGCAGCAGCCCCCCCCCCCCCCGCCCCATCCCATCCCATGTATTTCGTGCCCCCCTCCCTCACAGTACCCTGTCCCCCCCCTCTGTTTCTCTCTGTCTCCCCTTTGCTCCCCCCACCCCCACCCACCTCTTGTCTCTCTCTCTCTCTCTCTCTCTCTCTCTCTCTCTCTCTCTCTCTCTCCCTCTCCCTCTCTCCCCCCCCCCCCCCCCCCGTTGCTCCCCCCCCCCACCTCTTCTCTCTCTCTCTCTCTCTCTCTCTCTCTCTCTCTCTCTCTCTCTCTCTCTCTCTCTCTCTCTCTCTCTCTCTCTCCCCCCCCTCCCCCCACACTCTGTGGAGTGTAGGTTTGGAAAAATGCACTGTTGCCATCTGTAACTTTGAACAGTGGTCCAACAACTCAATTTTTTCTTCAGATTTACATAACCACACTAATTACATAGCTCAGTAAATAAATATCCCAACACACTACAAGGGGTGGAGAGGGAGAGTGGAGTTAGCATGATGAGGGTGGGGGTGAAGGTAGAGAGTGAATGTTGTTGGTCTGGGGGAGGATGGGAGGAGAGAAAGGGAGAAAAGAGGATGAGAGTGGGCGGCGAGAGAAAAGTATGGATGTGGGCGGGAGGATACAGGAAGTGTGTGTGTGTGTGTGTGTGTGTGTGTGTGTGTGTGTGTGTGTGTGTGTGTGCACAATTGATTTGGGGAGACTGGATGAGTAAATAATAAGAAATGTAAAGTATATTTTGAAATAGAAGTGGAAAAAATTAGTTTATCACTGTTCTTACATTAATGCATTTGACACCAGAATCACTGCTTAAAACACATCCATAGAAGTGAAAAAATTAGTTTATCGCTGTTCTTACATTAATGCATTTGACATCAGAATCACTGCTTAAAGCATTTTGTGTGTACAACATTCATCTTTTACACAGGTTAATAAGTGGCTGGCTGAACAGACATCACTTATTCCAGAACAGCCACTTGCTTCAGATTATCTGACTGCTCCAAGGCGCAGAAGACCAAGGGTTGATCCATCTCTTCTGGATTGGAAAAAACTCACTGGAGAGGAAAATGTTTCAGTAATAAATAGGCTGACAGGCAAAAAGGTAAGATTTCAGTAATGGTTTTATCTTTTATCTAAATATGTTTTAGACTAATTGAGACAACCAAACTTATACGCTCTAAGCCATTTTGTTACTATCCCAGCATTTCACCCTTACCATGGCCGTAATGTCCAAATGTTGCACGCTCGCCATTGCTAACTGAATATCAGATCAATAAACCATTTCTGGTACTATCATGCGTCATCAATAGATTTGTGCATAGTAGTATTGGACTGAAAATTAGTGTTATTGTTCAGATTTCCAAATGTATTTAATAAGTCCTTTCCACAAGCTCAGTTCACATTTGTACACATGAGAGTACATCAAATTCCATCTCTCCTCATACCTCCCTTTTCCATTTCCTAAGGCATCACTTGCCTTTCCTGTGGCATTTGGTAACTGCGACCTTTAAAATCTTTTATGAAAGCAGGAAGAACTCAACCTACTGCATTTTCTGCCTCCAATAAAAATGTTCTATCTGTTGAATGGAAAGAATGAATATATAAAATTTGTTACTTTTTAGTTTAATAACAAAATGTCTTAATTCTATAACTTACAAATTTCACATTCCATCAGAGAAAGTGGGGCCAGAAATACAAAAAAAAAAATCATCTGATTTTACCTATGTTCATTTGGTACACATACACTATGTGATCAAAAGTATCCGGACACCTGGCTGAAAATGATTTAAAAGTTCATGGCACCCTCCATTGGTAATGCTGGAATTCAATAAGGTGTTGGCCCACCCTTAGTGTCAATGACAGCTTCCACTCTTGCAAACATACGCTCAATCAGATGCTGGAAAGTTTCATGGAGTGCGGCACTAAGGAGAGGTATCGATGTTGGTCGCTGAAGTCTGGCATGAATATGGCATTCCAAAACATCCCAAAGGTGTTCCATAGGATTCAGGTGAGGACTCTGTGTAAGCCAGTCCATTACAGGGATGCTATTGTCTGTAACCACTCCGCCACAGGCCGTGCATTATGAACAGGTGCTCGATCATGTTGAAAGCCGCAATCACCATCCCCGAATTGCTCTTCAACAGTAGGAAGCAAGAAGGTGCTTAAAACATCAATGTAGGCCTGTGCTGTGATAGTGCCACGCAAAACAACAAGGGGTGCAAACTCCCTCCATGCAAAACACAACCACACCACATCATAACACCACCACCACCATCTCCGAATTTTACTGTTGGCACTACACACGGTGGCAGATGATGTTCACGGGGCATTTGCCATACCCACATCCTTCCATCCAATCACCACATTGTGCACCATGATTCGTCGCTCCACACAACATTTTTCCACTGTTCAATTGTCCAATTTTTATGCTCCTTACACCAAGCGAGGTGTAATTTGACATTTACCAGTGTGATGTGTGGCTTATGAGCAGCTGCTCTACCATGAAATCAAAGTTTTCTCACCTCTCACCTAACTGTCATGGTACTTTCAGTGGATCATGATGCAGTCTGGAATTCTTGTGTGATGGTCTGGATAGATGTCTGCCTAGTACAAATTACGACCTCTTCAACTGTCGACGGACTCTGTCAGTCAACAGACGAGGTCGGCTTGTATGCTTTTGTGCGTACCCAATCACCTGACCATGTTCAAAGTCCGCGAGTTCCGCGGAGCACCCCTTTCTGCTCTCTTATGATGTCTAATGACTACTGAGGTCGCTGGTATGAAGTACCTGGCAGTAGGTGGCGTCACAGTGCACCTAATATGAAAAGAGTCTGGTTTTGGGGGTGTCTGGATACTTTTGATCACATAGTGTAATACACTGTTTAACCTGGTGTCTTATCTAATGGCTTCCAAGGGCAACAAAAATTTGATTTTGAATATTTCTTGTAGTTAATAGCTGAATTTAAAAATTTATAAGTGCAGTAATAATATACTCATGAAAAGGTATAATCTTACATTTAAAGTTTAACTTACGAGGTGCATTCAAGTTCTAAGGCCTCCGATTTTTTTTCTCCGGGCTGGAAAGAGATACAAACATGCACATTGTTTTAAAATGAGGCCGCGTTCATTGTCAATACTTCCCAGAGATGGCAGCACTGTACGGCAGATGGAATTTTACCGCCAGCGGCTAGAATGAGAACTGTTTTAAATACTTAAAATGGCGACGTTTTCCTTATTTGAATAGTGTGCAATCATTCGTTTTCTGAATTTGCGTGGTGTGAAACCAATTGAAATTCATCGACAGTTGAAGGAGACATATGGTGATGGAGTTATGGATGTGTCGAAAGTACGTTCGTGGGTGCGACAGTTTAATGAAGGCAGAACATTGTGTGACAACAAACCGAAACAACCTCGGGCTCGCACAAGCCAGTCTGACAACATGATAGAGAAAGTGGAGAGAATTGTTTTGGGGGATCGCCGAATGACTGTTGAACAGATCGCCTCTGGAGTTGGCATTTCTGTGGGTTCTGTGCACAAAATCCTATGTGACGACCTAAAAATGCGAAAAGTGTCATCCAGGTGGGTGCCACGAATGCTGACGGACGACCACATGGCTGCCCGTGTGGCATGTTGCCAAGCAATGTTGACGCGCAATGACAGCATGAATGGGACTTTGTTTTCGTTGGTTGTGACAATGGATGAGACGTGGATGCCATTTTTCAATCCAGAAACAAAGCGCCAGTCAGCTCAATGGAAGCACACAGATTCACCGCCACCAAAAAAATTTCGGGTAACCACCAGTGCTGAAAAAATGATGGTGTCCATGTTCTGGGACAGTGAGGGCGTAATCCTTACCCATTGCATTCCAAGGGGCACTACGGTAACAGATGAATCCTACGAAAATGTTTTGAAGAACAAATTCCTTCCTGCACTGCAACAAAAACATCTGGGAAGGGCTGCGCGTGTGCTGTTTCACCAAGACAATGCACCCGCACATCGAGCTAACGTTACGCAACAGTTTCTTCGTGATAACAACTTTGAAGTGATTCCTCATGCTCCCTACTCACCTGACCTGGCTCCTAGTGACTTTTGGCTTTTTCCAACAATGAAAGACACTCTCTGTGGCCACACATTCACCAGCCGTGCTGCTATTGCCTCAGCGATTTTCCAGTGGTCAAAACAGACTCCTAAAGAAGCCTTCGCCGCTGCCATGGAATCATGGCATCAGCATTGTGAAAAATGTTTACGTCTGCAGGGCGATTACGTTGAGAAGTAACGCCAGTTTCATCGATTTCGGGTGAGTAGTTAATCAGAAAAAAAACGGAGGCCTTAGAACTGGAATGCACCTTGTAATAATACAAATATTAAAGTTTGAAACTGTGTGTTTGTCTTCAAGCAACTTGACTGACTGAGTTCAAATACCAAGACTTTGTTCATACAATATTTGAGAATGAGAGCAATTAACAACTCCTAGTAAATTTTACACTTAATTCCAAACCTTTAAAGAACTTTTTCTCACTGACACCCCCCATAAAATTTTGAAAGGTTTAAAAGTTCATCACTTAGTTACTACAGTTTTCACTGTACTAGCAATGAAACTTCAGCATTAAGTATGACATTTTAATATATTACTTCTTTACTACCGACTCTATTCACAACATAATTTGCACCCAGATTATATTCATCCATTGTTTAATAGTGAGAGTGGCTTACAATGTAACTTAAGCATAATTTCAAACCTTTTCTAAACTTTTTCTCGCTTACATGCGTAATGTCAAATTAACTCATTTGTAAAGTAATCAGACACTTGATGTTTTATACATGGGTGTTCAATTCTTCAAGGAATTGGTGATTTAGTGGTTTATGTCAATTGGGATAGTATTTAATATTGAAGGCAGTGATGTTCTAATCCCATATTCACAATTATCTCACAAATGGCTCGTTTTTGGATTCATGTTTACTTCAATATTTTTGCTTCTATTGTCATATACTTCCGCCCACGTTAGTTTTTGTTAGTAATTAAAGTACATCTCGTGTACAGATTTTGTACTTGGGCCCCTCTCAGCTTGGCATCTTAAGCAGCCACTTGTGTCGCTAGAGCCTTAAGGCAGATCTGGGAACTGGTCAAGGTATACTCTAATGAGCACTATAAACCACTGCAGGCTAAGAGTAATGCATTACGAGTACTACTAATCTAGTCGTACTGATAATTAAGAGAATTACTTATAAATTGCATTATAGATCTTAGGATACTAAGAGCTATTTAAAAAAAAAAAAATAATGCTCGTTAAAAAAAGGGGGGAGGGAGAAGGGGTGTCACCATGAGCTGATTGGTATAAGTGAGGGGGGTCAGCAGTGGTTGCTGTGTCCATCAAATATTTTGTAACTGAACATAGACGAAAGTCAGCTTCTTAACTGCTTGCAAAGCCAAAAGCTGTTTAATATAAACAAGTCCAAATACGCTGCTAAGTGGAAGAGCCAGGAACTGCTAATTTATTCTTTTTCATAATTTTTTATATCTGGGTTTTTCAATTTTCTGTCAGTAACCAACTTATTGCTGACTTTGGCATCAGAATATAAAACTCCATTCAGAAACCTAGAAATGAATGCACAGTCTATATGAAAATTGTTTTTGCTTTTAGTATATGGCTGTGAACTTTACAGTTCAGCCTCCAACCACAAACACCATTAGGAGATATGAGTATCTGTATATTGGTGTAAGAAACTGTAAGTCCTTAAAGAGGCTTTTGCACAGTGTTCTGTTATCAACTTTATTCTTTTTATGTGCTTTAGTGCAATATATAATTTTTTACATTCGCCCCAGGAGATCCTGCCATAGGACACTATTTAATGAAAGTGTGCTAGAAGTCTTGTCTGCCATGTTGCATCTGCCTGTATATATTAATGCCTAGGAGCTTTGCACTTAGAACTTCAACCAGTGTGCACCCATTGATCTATATTTGTAGCACTTGTAAGTCATTTTTATTTGTTTGTAATTGTATAGTACAAGATTTTGCAAGATGAGGATCAAGGTGTAAACTGTGAACCATTTGTAAGCCAGTTGTCTTAATACTCCTCAGTATTTCTGGTGTGGATGTGTTTCGACTTTTTATCTGTGTACTTGTGTCATCAGCAAACATTACATTTTCGTAAGACCCTTCCAATATCCTCAGTAAATACTTATTGAGAACAAGAAGAGGCGAGGGCCCAGTCCAGTACTGAACCTTGCTGCACGCCACATTTAATGTTTCCTGACTGTTTATTTAATCTTACTTCTGTGTATCACTTTCTAATGCAACCTTCAGTTTTCTGTTGTTAAGATAAGACTATCAATGCAAGGGGAAGACCTTTAGTGCCAAGTGATGTTACTTTCCTTTGGCAGATTTAACACAACGTTGTTTGCTGCGCTTCATTGTAAGCCTTTCCTGTTATTCTCATAGCTGTCTGGTATTAATGTGTTTCACTCTTTACCACTGCACTTTCATTATGAGCAAACATCACGCAGTGTCCCAAATACATTATATATTTACATCAAGAGCAGGAGTGGAGAAAACACTGAACTTCACAGAGCAACACCTTTATTATTTCACCATAACGTATTAAGTCTTGTTCCTGTTGTATCATTTATTGACATGAACTTTAGTTTTTCGTAGTTGAGGTACGAGTTCCAACTATGTGAGAAATTAACACTATTCCACCATAGTTTTCTCAGTAGAATTTTATAATCCACGTGACTAAAGGGCTTGGTATACCCCCAGAAAATTCCAAAAGAGTAATAATTATTGTTTAGTTCTGCAAGAACTGAATTTGCAAGATAGTTTATTGCTTTCTCTAGAAAGTGTCCTGTATGGAGGCCAAACTGAGCGATTTTTCAAGTGAGTTCTCAGAAAGTTGAGGCAGTATTCTAAGCTACATGGTCATGTCGAAGTAATGTGGCGAGCTGCATCAAATCAGATTTTGGGCTGCAGAATACAACTACTACATCAGTCTTTCAGGAAATATGCTTTGCTCCATCAGCTGATGCTCTCAAGAAGTCAGCACTTTGTTGAAGTACCAACCATTATAATCAGTAAGAGTTCCTGCTTTTCAATGACACAGCGATTGTTGTGATGTTTTTAACACGTTTTGGCTAATGTCTGGTGGTGGATTGCCTTAGTGAATCTGATTGATCTGCCTTCGGTGGCCCAGTTTCCCCCATCCTTAAGGAAGAATTTTGTGCTAAACATCCCAAATTTTACATTAGCTGCTTGTACCTTCAGTTGGTTGAATATTATTTGCCTTTCCAAGTTTGTATGTTTCAACCCTACTTTTGATTATATTGCCTATACTGTGCCCTTGGAATTTTGAATATTTTTGTACATAGTGCATGGATTTTATCTTCTCCTTTTTGATGATGTATCACAGTGATGGAATATGTAGCACTATTTTGTAGAGCCAGAAGCTGTACAAAGCTATAGTAATAACTGTTAATTATCAGGGGATACTGCTAAAACAATAGTTTGCATACTGTACAAGATACAAAGTTGAATAAAGGAGGAGAAAATTAATTTACAATTTACATGTAATTCAATAAAAAAGGGGAAAATTAATTTACAATCTATATATAATTAAACAAAATAGTGGAGAACTCAGTGGTCTTCACCCAGAATTGGGCAGCAGCAACTGCAATGTCTTCACAGATTATCCATTGTATATTCTCTGCAATCGAATTGCATCGGTCCATTGTAATATCCCACTTTGTCAAGGCCACCCCTGGATTTACCAACACCTGATCTTAGCTTTTCAGTAATCTCCATGTGAATCAGTCAGAGTACTTCCAGCCATTCACCAGGTTTCATTTAAGTAATTGCTATATAAAATAATTTCATTGTGATAATTTGGGTAACTACTTTTCCAGGAGCAGCACAGTGGTTTGACTGAAGTGGTCATTTATCTTGCATATTTTCACCCTTGAAATTATTATTCTTTTTACAGATGACTGGGAATAAAGCACCTCAGCTGAAACGTTTAGCACAGTGGTTACTGGAGAATCCAATGTTTGATGTTGATCCAAAATGGGCAGAACTGGTCAAAGAGAGGGGTAATCTCCCACATGACTTGCAGAAACGTGTACCAGCAAATGAGAGGAAGAAAGGCCCTGGACGACCACCTCTGCTCTCCAGTCCACCAGGGCATCAACCAACCGTCAGCCAGCCCAATCTAGGAACATCAGTGGCATCATCAATCCCATTCCCTTCATTGGCAACTGCAGGGCTAAGTGGACTTTCAGCAGCTGGCTTAAATCCCAGTAGTATACTGTCAGGATTATCTTTGGGTGGTTTTGACCCAAAAAATAATCCATTGCTTCTCCCCTTCAGTGGAATGCCAAACATGAGTGCTTTAGGGAGTATGAGTGGACTTGGAAATCTTAATAACATGAACTTGACAAATTCCTTATTTGCAAATTTAGCAAACTTGGGATTGCCGTCATTAGCAGGCATGGATGGAAGTGACCTTGGCGTTGTTGCGTCGGGATCAGCCTCCAAAACAAAGAATCGAAAACCAGCTGACACTGAGCGCAGCCATAGTTCCACAAAACCACCACCTGTGTCATCTGCTTCATCAAGTATTCCATCTTCTGCATTACCTTTCTTTTTCCCAAATCCAAGTCTCCTGTACACTCCTCTTGGACTTGGTGGGCTAAATCCATTTTCAATGCAACCAGGTTCCATGTCTTCGGCATATGACAGTCTAGCTCAGCAGTGTGGTTTGTTGAATGGGAGTCTCGGTGTGTCAGGAGTATCAACGTCAACATCTGCATCATCGTCGACAAGGACTGGGAGTCATAAGACTCAGAGCACGTCACGTGCAACTACTGTTACGTCGTCTTCACTGTCATCAAATACCAGCAGTCACAGGCATCAACGTTCATCTACACGGGACATTCTTGACCGCGCACAACAGCAGCAGTTACAACAGCTTCTGTTGCCGCATGATACTCATCTGCTGGAGAGCCTCAGTAGAGTACATTCTGTAGAAAATGCTTTTAGGAATGAGAAACGATCAAGAGAGTCTGATCGGAAAGAGACCATTGATGTGCTACGTGGTGAGAAAAGATCTAGGGATGCTGAACGCAAAGATGTTGCAGAGAATTTGAGTAAAAATCCACAGGTAGATTATCCTTTTAGGGCAGAAGACAGGCCTTTGAAAAAACTGAAGGCAGAATTAGAAAGAAAAGATTCAGCAGAAAATCTAACTCCCAATTTTGTAACGAATCTGTTGCCTCATAATGAGGAATGGCTGAAGCGTACTTGTGATGTGGAAATGAAAGATACACTTGAAAACCTTTACAGAAGCTCACTTGAGGGAATAGATAGAGATGACAAAATGAATAAGAAATCCTGTGATAATGCCACGGACAAAGACGTTGTAGAGAGTTTTTCAAGTGTTAATAATGTGTGCCAAAGTGAAGAAAGGTCTAAGATTTCAAATGAGACTGACTCTAGAGAGGTGGAAAATGTACATGACCCACCATTTAAAAACACTTTTGATACGGCCGCACAAGATGTTAGTGACAGTGCAGAAACAGAGACTCTACCCGTTATTGCACCTGCACCTGATGTTTCAGTGGATCAGGCAGACACTCAGTCTGAAGCTCTTAATGCGTCTAATGTTGTTTTACCTTCGACAGCTCAGGAAGAAGTAAAAGATGACTCTAAAGAAATAGTGGATGGTGATGACAAAACCATCACTCCAGAAACAGCATTACCGTGCTTGAAGGAGCAACCGGTGCCTCTTACAACAGATGCTGATTGTGGGGGGAATGCAGCTGATACAAGCACAGCTCTTCCTCTCTTGCCAGAGGAAGTAGCACCTGCACTGCCCCCAGAACCAGAACATTCTCCCGTGGAGTTAGCAAAGCCTCAGAAGCAAGCAGCTACAGCGGCTAATTCCAATAGTCGCCGGTCCCGCAGTGCCAAGAAATCTAAGGAAGTGGGTGAGACTGTAAATGTAGAAAGGAAGGTGCTTCGAAGCAGTGCTGGTCGTGCAGCGGCAGCCGCAGCAGCTAGAGCAGCAGCCGCTGCTGCAGCTGCTGCTGCCATTGCAGAAAGTAGTGGTGAACATGACACAGTGGAGGTTGGTGCAGCAGAGGAGAAAGCTGTAGAAGGATGTGGTGGAAGCACTGGTGGACCTAGCGAATCTGAGGAAACGTAGCATTGGCAGTATTCTGTCCCTGTGTAATTTAATACTTCACATTACATCAGTACTCTTGGTTGTATTGTTGTCTTTTTTTTTTTTAATTTTAATGTTATTGACTGTGCATTCTGTGATAGCCTTTTCCAACCATAACGTGTAGTGTATGTACTGTGTTAGTTGAGCACATGATTTTCAAATTGGAGGGTGGGGGAATGTTAAGAAGAAAATTGTTTTCCCCCGCTCATCGTACATAACTGCCATAAATAGTATGTCAGAAATGTGAGGAAACCTGTTTTCATGTGTGAATGAAGTTTTATATTCACATGTGAATATTATTATTTTGCTTTCTTGTCCTTTATTTTCTTTTGTTCACTGTCATGTTTGTATTATTCACACACACACACACACACACACACACACACACACACACTTGCACATGTTCATATATAAACATCCATCTATTAAAAAAAATATAAATATAATATATATATATTTATCTTGCTGTATTGTAATTCTGTCAGGCACAGTGTGAGAGAAATGTGTTGGTGAATGATTGCCTGTAATCTCAAATATAGAGTTACTTGTGGTTTTTAGCATAATATATGCTATTGCGTTTGTGGAAGTGAGAAAAAGATGTTGAGTTTTGTATTACCTGAACTAAAATTTTAGAATGTGCTGGCAATCATTTATCAGTATTGTTGCTTTCAGACAGTGCACTGTTCTTATATATTATGTTACATTATACAGAATTCCGCAAACACGTCACTATGTATATATTCAACATCTGTGTAAAATGAGAATGTGCTCGAATCACAAAAGAAAAAAAATTTAAAAAAATGAATGCGAACGGTTGTAAAGGGTATGTTCGAATGGCTGATGTTTTATTTAACTGTAACAATAATTGTAGCAAAGGAAATACATACTGTTGTTACTTAGTATTAGTTAGTAATTTATAAACTGAGTAAATTTCCCCCAGAAAACTCAAAGATACGTCGTAACCTGTGCACTATTTATTTTTTAAATTAATCTGGATTGCATTTAATATTATGAGCTTTGCTCGTTTGTACCGTGTAAAGTCTGTGAGACAAACAAAGACTATGAGTATTAGCACATCACAGAAGTTGGAATTGCATGAAGTCAGATTGCTAAGTTTAAAAAATATATATATATTGCAATGGCAGCTCATTTCGTTCATATGACTGTTGTGTTTAATTTAATGAAATTTATCGCATGCTGTAGTTGCTGAATTATGTTCCTTGTTTTCATTTGGTCTTGATACATGGTTATGAAGGAATTTGTAAGCAGTGATCAGAGACAAAGCTTCAGCTGTAACCTGGTGTCAAATATATAAGAAGAGAGGTAAGTGTTACAATAAATAAATAAATAAACTCTTTTTTAGAGCCTTTGTTTATCTAGTTACCTGCAACATCCCAATTTCGTAGTGTCCATATGTTAAAAGAATTTGGTCCCTTCCTGAATAATTTTTAATGTTACATGGGAAAATATTTGAACATGATCTTCACAGCAAAAAATGGAAACACTCTTTAACAAGAATATTTCTCCTTTGTTAATCATGAGCCTGAGGACATTGGTCTTTCATGTAAATTGTTATGCAACTATTCACGTACCTTTCCTGTTCTCCACAAACTTCGGTATATGCATCAGTATGCTTCTCAGGCAGAATTACTTTATTCACCATTGCTTCACAGTGTAATTGAAAAATGAAACTATTGAGTTCTGAGGAACAGTTTATAAAAGCAGATGGTGCAATAAAAAATTATTAACAATATTTTTAAAAATCCACATTTAGACATTAACTTTGTGTGCTTCCCCAATACAAGAAGTCTTATCCTTTTGAAGATTTTCTACTGACATGTGCTTTATAATTTTGAACATTAAAGTTGTGTTGTATTCTGTCGAATGAAAACTCTCAGAAAATTGTGCATAGATTCAAAATATTGAACATTTCACATTGCTAACATTAAATTTTTGATAATATTTTCACAAAATTCAAAGTTCAAATAGATATGATACACACTGAATGCGATAACCTGAGCTAAATAAATTAGCGTATGTGACTGGGAAATAACTGTTGGTTGCCCTTATGTTATCAGATGTAGAGCTTGAATTTCTAAATGTCAGATGTCATAACTATAAATTCAGTCCCCTGCCCTCTGAGGTAAAAGTCTATTTATTTGTCTGTTAAAATTTTGACAGGAGTCAAAATCTACAAAGACATCTGATAAATATATTACAGCCTTCATTCCAGGTGAAAATATTTCGGTTATACGTAAATATTAATTATTCATAGAGAACAGAAAGAAAAATGTAATGTGAATTTTGATTAACTTGAATCTCGCTGCAGCAGAAGTGTTGAAAAGATGTGAATGGATTTTTTTGGTGAGGAAGTTAAATTATATGCAATGCGGTTAGAGGGGGAGGGCACCTAGCTTGTACTGGAAAAAGAAAAATTTTCAGTACAGATAACTGCTGTATCTTGTATTGATATCTGTTTGTGTTGTAATAATTTTAATAGCTGAAAATGTAGGAGGCATGACATTGCTAAGGCAATTTTGATTGATTGTTGGTACTGAAAAAATTAGGCACAGGTGAAGGTTTGATGATTGAAAGAGCAGAAACATGAGATTTTGTATAACATGAAAGAGTCATCTAATTATTTTTTTGTGTATCTTGGGTGTAAGAGTTCATACAGTGGAGACAAATAAATGAGAATATTTACATTAACTGTCCCTTTTATGTTTGGGGGCGTAACGTCACGTCGAAACCACAATCAAGTACAGATCCGAAGGCAGGGTCGCCAGTGAATCCATAATCACTTAGAACTGACTGCATTTTTTTACTGACACCAACTTATAGCCAGAAAAGATCTGAACTCCCGAACACTGTGTGCAGCTATTTATACAAAGTCAGAAATTTTAGAATGCTGATGTTTCGACAACCATCACAAGCATAAGATATTTTAAGAACCTTCCAGATATGATAAACACTAAATAACTAAGACATTCCCATTGGAACCGATTACAGCCCCCTGGACCTGCACTCCTGGAAATGGAAAAAAGAACACATTGACACCGGTGTGTCAGACCCACCATACTTGCTCCGGACACTGCGAGAGGGCTATACAAGCAATGATCACACGCACGGCACAGCGGACACACCAGGAACCGCGGTGTTGGCCGTCGAATGGCGCTAGCTGCGCAGCATTTGTGCACCGCCGCCGTCAGTGTCAGCCAGTTTGCCGTGGCATACGGAGCTCCATCGCAGTCTTTAACACTGGTAGCATGCCGCGACAGCGTGGACGTGAACCGTATGTGCAGTTGACGGACTTTGAGCGAGGGCGTATAGTGGGCATGCGGGAGGCCGGGTGGACGTACCGCCGAATTGCTCAACACGTGGGGCGTGAGGTCTCCACAGTACATCGATGTTGTCGCCAGTGGTCGGCGGAAGGTGCACGTGCCCGTCGACCTGGGACCGGACCGCAGCGACGCACGGATGCACGCCAAGACCGTAGGATCCTACGCAGTGCCGTAGGGGACCGCACCGCCACTTCCCAGCAAATTAGGGACACTGTTGCTCCTGGGGTATCGGCGAGGACCATTCGCAACCGTCTCCATGAAGCTGGGCTACGGTCCCGCACACCGTTAGGCCGTCTTCCGCTCACGCCCCAACATCGTGCAGCCCGCCTCCAGTGGTGTCGCGACAGGCGTGAATGGAGGGACGAATGGAGACGTGTCGTCTTCAGCGATGAGAGTCGCTTCTGCCTTGGTGCCAATGATGGTCGTATGCGTGTTTGGCGCCGTGCAGGTGAGCGCCACAATCAGGACTGCATACGACCGAGGCACACAGGGCCAACACCCGGCATCACGGTGTGGGGAGCGATCTCCTACACTGGCCGTACACCACTGGTGATCGTCGAGGGGACACTGAATAGTGCACGGTACATCCAAACCGTCATCGAACCCATCGTTCTACCATTCCTAGACCGGCAAGGGAACTTGCTGTTCCAACAGGACAATGCACGTCCGCACGTATCCCGTGCCACCCAACGTGCTCTAGAAGGTGTAAGTCAACTACCCTGGCCAGCAAGATCTCCGGATCTGTCCCCCATTGAGCATGTTTGGGACTGGATGAAGCGTCGTCTCACGCGGTCTGCACGTCCAGCACGAACGCTGGTCCAGCTGAGGCGCCAGGTGGAAATGGCATGGCAAGCCGTTCCACAGGACTACATCCAGCATCTCTACAATCGTCTCCATGGGAGAATAGCAGACTGCATTGCTGCGAAAGGTGGATATACACTGTACTAGTGCCGACATTGTGCATGCTCTGTTGCCTGTGTCTATGTGCCTGTGGTTCTGTCAGTGTGATCATGTGATGTATCTGACCCCAGGAATGTGTCAATAAAGTTTCCCCTTCCTGGGACAATGAATTCACGGTGTTCTTATTTCAATTTCCAGGAGTGTAGATCTTGTCAGTGGCCCTCTGTATGGCAGCACTGGTGGTTCCTTGAATTCTGGTTATGTTGTTACATCTTCTTCACTATTCTGAGCACCAGAGATATAACCCCTCCTGTCAAATCCTCTCAATTTTCAAGTGGGTCTTTAGTTTCCCCTGAACCTCCCTTTGCCAATTTGCACCTCAGGACTTCAAACCAAGGACATAGATGATCTCTCTCCACTTTCGTCATCTTAATGAAGTATCATAATCATTGACTTCATGTATATTGTTCAACAAGCAACAAAGGATACAATAGGGCCAAAAGAAGTGCTTCAGGAAGTTTTCAGACTGTCTCACTTTCAGCACAGGTGTAAAAATCCATACCATTACTGTACCTCACTAGCTGGTGTTTGGCTTTACAACCCTCGCAGTCTTTCCCCTGAGTTTCCAGGGGCTTTAAGCGAACCAGCTGCCTTGCTTGTTCTTTCCTGTCGATGAGGTGTTTCAAGTAGCTTTCCTGGAGTGGTCTGGTTGAAGTGGGAATAGTGTATCCACTGTTGTTCTGGATTTGTGACTGTGGAACAGAAGAAATGATATGAATCCTTAATACCTCTTATTGCTTTGTTGTATTCGAATGTCCTGGCAAGCAATATTGTGCCCAGTCTCTCTCTGTTTGACATAAACATACTCAAGAGCATATCTACCAGTGTCTTACTGAAGCGTTCTATGAGACCATTCGTCAGTGTGTGGTAACCATTTTTCATCCTGCAGCTGAAAGTACCTCTGATACTAATTTCGACTGGAAGACTTTCCTGATCAGAGATCATCACATGATTTGCTTCATGCTTGAGCTGTGCCAGTCATAACAAGTTTTGTGACAGCATAGCAGGTGAGGTAATCAGTGCAAGCTATTTTCCATCTATTCCTGTCTGTCGACTTTGGGACCTCCCCATATGTGTTTCTGTTGTTGGCATTCCATGCAGTGGCTCACATTGTTTATAACAGATCGGTAGAGTGTGATGCCTGTGTCTGATTTGGTTTAGAGTCTTTACGAATCACAGGAGACCATATGTTAGGGCGTCGTTGAAATATTTCGGGAAAGCTTGTCGCAGGTGAATTGAAATGACAAGCAACAGTTTCTGCCCCTCTGGATCATAGTTTCTCATATATAACATTCTGGTTATTAACTGGAATCCTTTGGTCCATTTCTCATTCTTCAATGCTTCTACTGTTCAGCGGGTATGCCATTTAATGTAACAATAACTCATATTTTGTCCACACTCCTGCATTCCGCCAAAAGATTCCATGGAAGGCAGCCTGCCTCCTTGTGTTTGCATCCATTTTTTATACCATTGTGATATACTCCTGAAACCTTGGTGCCCATCTCGCTAGCCCACCTGCCAGATCTTTCAGGCTAGTCAGCCATCATAGAGAACAGTGAGCCATCACAATGGTAAATGGTTTGCCCAATAAATACAGCAGGAACTTGGTGATGACCCAAACAACTGCAAGGCTCTCTTTCTCGGTTGTAGAGTAGTTCTTCTTGGAAATTACTTAGGAAGTGTAAGCTATCACCTTTTCAGCATCATCCTGGATTCGTACTACAACTGCCCCTATCGCAAAAGTGCTAGCATTAGTGTGAAGTTAGATATGTTCTCGTTATACAGTGCTAGAACTGGATGTAAGGTTAGTGCCTCCTTAAGGTAAAGGAATGATCTTTGTGGGCCTCTTTCCAGGAAAATTTGGCATCCCCAGCTGTAGTTCTTGCAAAGGATGTGCTTCAGTGTAGAAATACTTCATGAAACGCACATAGTACAAGCACATTCAAGAGAGACCTTTTCACATCATGAAAGTGCTGAGGAGTCTGAAAATCTGTGATTGCTCTAATTTTCTGTGGACTTGGAGGAGCTACATCACCATTCCTTACATGCTCCAAGATTTCTTGGGCGACGAAGGGGCACTTTTTTTGGTTTCAGGTGGAGATCTGCAGTATCTTCAGACATGACAATGGCATCCAGATAACAAAGATATGTTGTCAGTTTAATGCAGTGATCATCAAACTTTTTTGCTCAAAAGCCAATATTGACATGATGGAACACCATTTCGGCCTGCATACATATTGATCTTATTGCTGATTGGTAAAATACATACATTAGTTTATGAGCCCCCAATAGACTAGCTGTAGTAAGGGCATTAAACAAAGTTGGTCGAATACATACATTAGTTTATGAGCCCCCAGTAGACTAGCTGTAGTAAGGGCATTAAACAAAGTTGGTCGTCATCGCCAGGTGCTGATCACTTAAAAGTTGGTACCATTCGGAACACTTTGTGTCAACAGTTCTCTATTTCAGATTTCTGACAGTTTTTTTGGTAGTGTGTGCAAGTGATTGATTAATAACAGTAATTGTGGTTACATTTAAATGCAGTATGAAACGGATCTTTACAAAATGTTTTGAACATAGATTTTCTTCTCATTGTGTTGCATTACAACAGGCTTAATTTAACTTGATACCCCTTCTTGCAAATATGTACCACATTTGAAGATGGCCGAGATATTCACAGATCCAGTTTACTTCTGTATCAAAATTTATACCATAGTGTCTGATTGGTACGAGTCATACATGCCCAAGAGTTTTAGTACTGGAAAATGAACAATAAACCAATTGACAGAGGAATGACACTGCAACCCTGGCCAAAATGTTTGTTTCACTGATATTAGTTATTTACAATACAAAGCAGTAGTATACCCAGAAATCTTTGCTGCATTAGTCAAATTATTTACCCCTCTGCCTCTGAGGTAAGTAGACAAATTTACTTAGACCACGGCCAAATTTAACGTCAGTTGAAATTCAGCAGATCTTAGAAATATTTCTCTCTCTGTGAGTAAATTTGTTTGTTACTGACCAGAAGAACTATGCTCCTTAGAAGCACTTAATGTTAATTGATTTTTTTAATTTGGCTGTTAGTTGCTGGATGCACATTACTCGTATTATAAAATGGACCCATGGCCCACATTTTGATGACCACTGATTTAAGGTTTCGAAGCAATTTGCCCAGATGCCAGGAGCGTTACTAAGTCCAAATGCCATAGCTTTGAACTCAGACAAGCTCTCAGGAGTTACAAAGGCAGTCTTTTTTCCAGTCAGCCTTGGCCGGTAGTCTGTCTGCATGTTCGAAATAGAGAAATACTTTGCATCTTTCAAGCAGGCCAGGGTGTCATCAGTACAAGGGTTGTTCAAAAAGTAAGGTAACTTTTCAAATTGTGCAGGCAATCTTCCTTCCTTTCTTCCTTCCTTCCTTCCTTCCTTCCTTCCTTTTTTTTTTCTTTTTTTTATGTTGGTACATAGATCCCAAACACATCTTCACAGTTTAAAGTGTTTGACAGATAGAAAGGTAAGACATGTTTTAGTGTGTTCGGCACTTTTTGATTATTATAAAAAATGGAGCAAAGAATTTGCATCAAATTTTGTGTGAAAAATGGAATAAAGTGCTCTAAAACGCCTGAAATGTTGACAGTGGCATACGGTGAGTCTGCTCTAAGTGTAAAAAAAAAAAAAAAAAAAAAGATGTTTACAAGTCATACAAGCTATTCTAAGATTGCCGAGAAGATGCCATAGACGAACCTCGCTCTGGATCCCCAGCACATCAACAACAGATGATAACGTCAAAGTTATGAAGAAAATTGTTTTGGAAAATCGTCAAATTACTGTAAGAGAAGTTGCCGAGGTTTTTGGAATATCAATTGTCTTGTGTCATGCAATTTTTTCAGGTGTTTTGGGCATGAGACGTGCGTCAGTGAAGTTTGATCCAAAACTTCTCAATTTTGCTTCAGAAGAACTGGTGCATAAGCATCGCTCAGGAGCTCTTGAGTGATGTCGGTTATGATCTTCATTTGCTCAAAAGGGTCATACACGGTGACGATACGTGGGTTTACGGTTATGCCGTCGAAACCAAAGCCCAATCATCCCAATGGAAGCATCCTGGAGAGCCAAGACCAAAAAAAGCATGTAAAGTTCAAGTAAATGTCGAAGTTTTGCTCACTTTTTTTAAAAATTACTGTGGCTTAGTGCATCATGAATTTTTGTCTCCAGGTCATACGGTCAATAAGGAGTATTATCTCGATGTGATGCACCATTTGGGAGAAGCGATACACCAAAAAGTCTGCAAATGTGGAAAAACTATTCACAGCCTTTACATGGCCAAAAACAACATGACAATCATGCCACCATATTCACTGGATTTGGCCCCCTGTGACTTTTTCTGTTCCCAAAACTGGAGAGATCTATGAAAGGACGAAGATTTTCAGCCATTGAGGAAATAAAAATGGCATCGCTGGAAGTACTCGAGGCTGTACTAAAAAGTTCTTTGAGGATTGGAAGAAATGATGGCGCAAGTGTGTTGTATCTGAGGGGGATTACTTTGAAGGGGCAACATGAATATTGATGAATAAATAAGTTTTTTTTTTCATAAAAATATAAAGTCGCCTTTTTAACACGCCTTGTACGTGACAGTGGATAGACATCTTTTCATGGTTTTGTTCAGTCACCAGCAGTCAATGCAGAAATGCCCGGTACTGTCCTTCTCCTTCACAAGGACCACCAGAGAAGACCAAGGACACACTGAATGTAAAGTGATGTCATCTTGCAGTATCGTCTCCTCGTCTTGGATCATCCGATGTTCAGTTGGTGACACGCTATATGAGTGTTTTCTACTCGGTGAATGACCCCCCCCCCCCCCCCCCCTCTGTTTATGTTGTCTTTACCATGAGCTGCCTAGTCTCTCTTTTCCCCACTCCAGATTTGAGATCATCCAAAAGTTAATCCAGAACGGTTATACTTGTTAACATATTTCCTAGGCCAGGCCAGATTTTATTGGCAATTTGACAGTAGCTTCCTGCATTGCATTGTTTGCAGTTGTAACGATGCACATACCTTTCGGAATGACTTGTGGCTGCTTCTTACAGTTAGTGAACCAAAGTTGTCCTTCACCACCCACAATGCCTATGATCATTGCTCCCTTTATATTTCATTTTTGCAGTTTTACTGTGTTTGGAATTCATCTCGATGATGAAGAATAGCAGCGGCAAACTACCGCTCCAAGCAGTCTTTCTTGTGTGGGCCTGCTGAAATAGTTCTGACAATCTAGAGCTCTCATCGTCGTCAGCCTATGATTGCTTGTGATGCCTGATGCAAGAAGTTAATCTGAGAATATCATCACAACTACATTCTGTTAAAACGACAAATTCAAAAAACTGTGTTCGGTCACTGATAGTTATTTTTACAATGCATATTCCCATCAGCTGAGCGTATTTCCTATTTGTGACCTTTAAGACAATCCCTTTTGTTTCATAGAACATACTCTTCTTTAGCTGGCAATAAACATGCAAAATTACGTAGAGAAGCCCATGATTTAGCTAATACCTGGACTCATTGGTTGTTGATGAGATTTCCTTTCATCTTGGTCTGTCATCTATGGAGGATTTTAATCCATGGCAATCTCCATGGATGGCCACCTCACTTCGTTTTCCAATTTGGCAGCTAAGTGAACAGTTGTACCTCTGTATTGTGATGGGGAATGGCTATGGCATGTTGGGGAGCAACCTTGTCCAGGATATAGTGATGAGTTTTGGTGTGCAAGTCAACTATAATCGTCTGCAGTTGACCGGAGAGAAAGGACTGTTGTGATGGTTGATATCTTGTGGTATAAAGGTCTCGTCATCTTTCTCCGCAATAGTGCACAACGTGTCCAGGATGTCAAAGTGAAAACACACTAGTGTGTTCTCCTACCTCCTCCAAATGTCTGTTCTTCTGCATCACACTTTACTTAGTGAAGGATCTGTAACTGTTTTGTTCTTGTATTGGGTTGTCATATGGTAGTGGCACAAGTCAGAGTTATCAGAGCCCATTGTTCATTGTGCATTTGATTGGTGATTAAGATTGGTGCACAGCTCAGTATATCTCTTCTTCAACATTCTCCATTACATCCTGACATGTAAAGTTGTCATTTGTGGCCGTTACCTTTCATATACTTGGTCTGAGAGTTCTAGCTGCCATAAAACGATGTATCTCTTCTCTTAACCCCTCACGTACAAGAGAAGCAACTGCCATAGGGATCACATTTAAGAGTTGATAATAACTCTTTCATCAGACTCTGTTGCATTTCCTCGATGGGCTGACACCATGTGATGAATTCTTCTGTTGTGATATCCTATATCGGAAGAGCTGCAAATCCTTTCATCAAATGTGTGAGTTTGTCAGCTTCTGCCCAATTCGGATTCACAATGTTGCAAAGAGACAGAACATTCCTTGTGTATGACTGTGTTGTTTCATCGTAACATTGAGCCCTGTACTTCAATTGTTCCTTTGCTAAGTGGACTTTGTTGATTTTTACCAACTGTTTTCTTCAGTTCAGCCTGGGATTTGTCCCAGCTATTGAGCTTCTCTTAATTGTTCTCGAACCATTGCTGGGCTTTGCCATCCTAAAAAAAGAATACATTTCCCAAATACGTCATATCGTCCCATTTGTTGTATTTGGCAACTCAGTTGAATCCTTTCAGCCATTTCATCAAGTCCTGACCAGTGTATCTGGAAAATACTGATGAGTGTTTGATGGGCTGCCAAGTTACTGCTTTTTAGGTAGGATTCCACCCATCTCCTGAGTATACGGATCTTAAGAAGTGATGCAGTGCTTGTATTCTGGTTCCTGTCCACGTAGGCAGTGTCTTTCGCATTGCCTAATTGGAGCCACCGTGACAGATATTTTGAGATATACATGCAGCATCTCCACAAAAGAATGTCGCATCAATACCACGATCAAGGCCAAATCCAAAAGCAGATTCATAAGTGAGGTACAACTTTTAGAACTGGAAGTACCTTTATTACTGATACCAGTGTACAGCCATAATTGAAGTGACCACCTAGATGGAAAGGGCAGTCATTTATACAAACGTCGAATATTCCTGAATTTTGGTATTTCTGCAAACATCACATATTCCAAAATATACAAACATACAATATTTAAAGACATTCCAGAAATGATAAAATCTGGTGGTCAGGTTTGAACTGGTGACCAAGACAGTGATGCTGACCAATGCACTACACTGAATGCACCACAGACTGCAGAAAGTATTTCAATCTTATAAATAGGATTGGGGAGAAGAGGAGTTTGTGGCACAACTTGACTAGAAGAAGGGATTGGTTGGTAGGACATGTTCTGAGGCATCAAGGGATCACCAATTTAGTATTGGAGGGTAAAAATCGTAGAGAGAGACGAAGAGATGAATACACTAAGCAGATTCAGAAGGATGTAGGTTGCGGTAGGTACCGGGAGATGAAGCAGCTTGCACAGGATAGAGTAGCGTGGAGAGCTGCATCAAACCAGTCTCTGCACTGAAGACCACAACAACAACAAACTAAGAAATTACTTTCATTTATTGATTATCAGGAGTAGACATGAACAAAAGTTCATAATTGTGCTAACATTTGGAAACTGAAGTTTGGCCATTAGACAAAATTGGGGTGACCCATCTACATCATACTCCGCAAGCCACCTAATGGTGTGTGGCAGAGGGTACTTTCGATACCACCATCTGATCCCTCAAACCCTGTTCCACTTGCGAATAGTGCATGGGAAGAATAATTGTCGGTGCCGTTTTCCATTGTGCTGTGGATCTCGTGGAAGAACAGAGCGAGCTGAGTTTCACAGGATTTCTGTTTGTGGAATCAATGTTGATTTTTATAGAGGAAATATTCATTTTCCAAAAGCATCATAATTCTTGAGCATAAAATACGTTCCATAATTCTAAAACAGAATGACGTCGACGATATAGGTCTAGAATTGTGTGGATCTATCCTATGGCCTTTCTTAAAAACCGAATGACCTGCACTTTTTTCCAGTTGTTAGGTACCTTTCGCTGGTCAAGCGATCTAAGATAAATTACTGCTACAAGGGGAGCAAGTTCTTTCATGTAATCTTTATAGAATCTTATAGGTATCTTCATCTGGTCCTGAAGCCTTCCCACTACTAAGCGACTGTAGCTGCTTTTCAGTTCCGCGATCAGTTATCTCAATACCTGCCATTTCGATGTACATATGACGATTGAAAGGAGGGACAATGTTAAGATCTTCTGCAGTGAAACAACTTAGGAGACCGAATTCAGTATTTCGGCCTTCTCTCTGTTATCATCCTTTTCAGTGCCGGTGTAGTCTCTGAGGGAATGAAAAGATGATTTTGACCCACTTAATAATTTTACGTGTGACAAAAATCTCTTAGGGTTTTTACTAAGGTCAGTTGACGTCGTCTTACTTTAAGAATCATTGAACACTTCTCTCATTTCTCTCCTTATGCTCATTTCCGCTTCCTTCAGCTTTTGTCAGCTAGTTTTTACTCCTCTGGATCTGAGAAGACTACTCTTTGCTTACGTAGCACTTTTCTAACGTGACTAGTAAACCATGGTGGATTCTGTAATTGCAGATCACCAGTGACCCCAGATTAAGGAAAATAAGAGTGCTAAACGAAGAAAAATGTCGAGTCTCTTTATGTGAACATAGAGCCCTCTCAGTTGAGAACTGAGTAGTCTGCGTATGCTTCAATTGTTGAAATCTGTTGATTGGTCAGTCATCACGTCACGTCAGATCTATCTCTTGGGTGGGAAAGAGAGGGGTGGGGGGGGGGGGGGGGGGGGTAGTTTTCTAAAAGCAGCATTCAACAGATTCACTGTCACATGTTTAGTTATCTGCCCCCCCCCCCCCCCCCCCACCCTCTTTTACTTAACCTGTAATTTACATTCACATTTTGAACATTTGGTACAAATTTGTGCTCCGTTAATTCTATCCACTTTAACAATTAACCATCATAAAATGTTTGAAAACTATTTGAAGCAGGGTTTTTATTATTTTTTAAAAATTTTCTTTGGTATTGTAAGTTTCATCTCAAATAAAGTACCCTTCAAAATGTAGTCTTCGACTTGTAGACATAGAATGCAGCAAGCTTTATTTGAAAATTTTTGCAACTTAAAGCATTGTATCACTGCCTAAGAATTGATGAAGTTTTGGCTTTTATTCTATGCTCCTTTAGAGTAAAAACTTTCACACTGTGGTCATGACAAATGGTATAATATTTGTTCGTGCTAAATACTGCCCTTTCATGAATCTGAAAAACTGTTTTTGTTAGTATTTGATTTTAATTGTTTCCACTTGCCATTTTCTCATTCTATCCGTGGTTCCTTCCTACATTATCATCCCTTTCTATCATTTATAAACTGAAGTTGACATCTTTGGTCACCTGTTCTCTGACCTTCTTTCCTCCTCTTTTGCCTTCTTTCCTCCTCTTTTGCCTTCTTTCCTCCTCTTTTGCCTTCTTTCCTCCTCTTTTGCCTTCTTTCCTCCTCTTTTGCCTTCTTTCCTCCTCTTTTGCCTTCTTTCCTCCTCTTTTGCCTTCTTTCCTCATCTTTTGCCTTCTTTCCTCATCTTTTGCCTTCTTTCCTCCTCTTTTGCCTTCTTTCAGGAGGAGTGTCTCTGACCCTGGTTTCTCAGAGACATGCTCTCACTGTCTGAATGACCAATATGAATTAATGTTTTATTGTTGTTGGTGGTGGTGGTGGTGTTAGCTGAAAACTAGGTGTAGTGGTCTCTCTCTGCCAGATTTTTGTCTGCTGTGCTAAAAGTTAAATCTGTGGTTAAAATACCACTCTTAGCTATTGAGCAGTAATAATTTTTTTTACAAGATCTTCATTTTAGGATTTCCATTATTTCTTCTGGACTTGATTTCAATTTCTGGAAATTGTAAGTACTGTATTTTGTAGCTTGTATATTCAGCATTTGATATGTGCCAAACATATAATATTTCATAATGTAGGTGGTGTTAGTCAATGCTGATACAGAACCACCATTCTAACACTGTCAAGTTATTTTCATATTCTATTCTAGGAATCACCCGCAGCTGCGCTCGCAGTAAGTAGTTCTTTTAAGAAGAGTTATGGGAAGTAAGCAGGCTATTGTATGTGCAATAATGTCAACTGCCCTCACATGCCTGTTAATGCACGTATAGCCCATGATGCTAAAGCGCACTCCCAACGCATGATGAGGCATCTCGTGCATTGTCATTGCCAAGCAGTGCACAGAGAGTGGCATTGGCAGGAGTGCACATCTGTGTGTTGTGCTATTGAAATAACTATAGATTAAGCAACAAATTTAATAATTTTCTAACATGGCTTATGTTTCATTCCCTGTTTCATCCCCTTAGGGGCCGATCCCCCTCCCCCCTTTTAGAGTAGCCTAGCTTCTTCCTCACCAAACTTCATTGAAATCTGTTCAGCGGTTTAGTCATGAAAATGTAATTGAGTTACTGTTGCATTTATATTATTAGTATTGTAAAACTTTAAATAACAAATGTTATTTGACTGTATTATAGTTGTCTTAGTACAATCAAAATGTGGTATAAAATATGACTGGCACCTTTAGTTGTTTATTTTAATTGACTTTCTGTGTTTTATCATAAAAACAAGAGTTTACAAAAGAAGCTAGACATTACTTCTGATGAGAGCGCTCATATTAATGTGGGTAAAGTAAAAGTAATATCCATTTTGTATTTCACTCTTGTCCATAATTTAATAAAGTTTGAAAATCTTCAGCAAGCTTCCAACTGGCATAAAGCTAGCAATTGGGAATGTCTAAGTCAACAAGTTTAAACACATCTTGTTACCCACTCCTACAAAAAATCTGATGATCTAGGTTCAGTGCTTGAAAAATTTGTTGACTTAATGGCATGTTGCAATGCTCGCTGTGAAAATGTTCTCTCCCTCCCTCACCCTCCCTCCCTC